>NC_068982.1:124267376-124286312 GCF_001194135.2 Octopus bimaculoides
GGGGGGGGGGTGTTGCCCAAAAGTTTCAGAAAAAATACTATATATATATAAGGTGAGAATTCGTAATAAATGGACATATTTTTATGTATTCTTTGTTGTGGCAGACCATAAGCATATGAAACTAATGCTGTGAAACTGCTGGAAATAAAATAACAATGTTATTATATTTGCAACAGTGCAGCTAGAAAGGGTGTTGCCCGGGCAACTAGGGCAATACCCCTGTATCCACCACTGCTAAGTACCAGTTGAGCATTGGGGGTCAGTGTCATTGACTTTGCTTTCCCCTAAAATTTATGGCCTTGTGCCAAAGTTTAAAACCATTATTATGATTAAGTAGTGAACTAACAGTCATTAACACTTTGGACATTAACACTTTTGGACATTAACACTTTATAGTCTGATTCAAGCATGGCCAAGTTCAACTTTATTTTTCATCCTGTTGGGGTTGATAAAATAAAGTACCAATCAAATACTGGGATCAATGGCATTGACTAACTCCCTACCTTAAATTTCAGGCCTTGCATCTATATTTGAAATGATTATTAACATGATCATAATTATTATGATAATGTCACTGATCAGTTCTGAACAGTAAAGTTGCATATTAATAATTCTTGGATAAATTTCTAATTATGTATATTTTAATCAGCTTGTTAAAAAGTAGTCTTTAATATTTTTGTTATTGAACTTAATTCTTAATTTGATGGTGCTTTGTAAAGAAAAGCATAATATTTAATATAATATATTAAATACAAGCAACACACAGCAAAGAGAAAGAGACAAAAATAAAATAACACGTATTGAAATTTTTTTCTAAAAACGTTCAGTGACGTTAACTAGAGTTTGGAGTTCGAGTAGACATCATTCCACCTTTTCATTTATCATTACCATTCTTTTCATTCGATTTTATTTTTTCCCTACTTTTTTGTTTTGTCTGTCCTTGTGCTGTTCCCTCTGTGTTTCGACCCTGTGTGGTTAATAAAAAAATCAAGTCGTCAGGTATATATATGTATGTGTAGATGTGTGTGTGTGTTGACACTGGCCAGCCTGCACTTCACGCATGTCAGTCGTCAGGTATGTATATGTATGTGTAGATGTTTGTGTGGGTGTGTTTAATATCGTACCGTATATAGTATGTCTGTATTTTTGCATGCAGTGTAAAATAACTATATGTATGTATGCATGTATATATGTGAGATGTATGTATGCCTGTATATATGTGAGAGTATGGTTTCACTGTAGTAGATTCAGTACGAAAATGAAACCATTAAAGTGAAAGTATTTGTCATTACAGTATCGAAATGTGATTGTTTCAGTTTTGATACTGAAATAGTGGAAAAGTTTCATTTTTAAAGTGAAAGTATTTGACATAAGTGTTTTTGTTCACTTTTGACACATAATACTTAAATAGTGGAGGAGATATTACGTTGCTGTGGGCTCGAACTATGCAAGAAGTTAAAAAATTATTTTGACTAAAACACAACCGGGACCCTAAGTAAGGCATGTGTAAAATTTGAATGAAATTGGTTGTGTAGTTCTGGAGTTTTAGGGATTCACACAGACACACACAGACATACATTCTCATTTATATATATATATAGATTATAATATATGATTAAATGTCATAATATATGATTTAGCCCAACCTATGTATGGATGGAAAAATGGGCATAAAACAAATGATCAATGAAAAAATGATTAATGTGATTAGTATTGAGTAATGCATCTATTTTTATAATCTGTTACATGTGACTTGTTATCATTACAGCTAAAAGATGAACTGAAGAATTTTAGACCAGAATTCTTTGAAGAGATTGAAGATTTGAAGTACAATTATAGAGAAGCTATGAAAAAACTTGCACTTTATGAAAATAAATGACAACAAGAGAATAAGTAGTCCGTTGGTAACACTTTTCCCATAATTTTCTTCAATCACCACAGAGATTCACCCATCCATCTTTCCCCTCTTATTTCATTGTGGAATTATTTAAATGTCTTAGCGGATCGATACCACTGTAATAGTGGAAGAAGAAACTGAAAGGGGACAAAAGTTGGTGAGCTAGTAGATGTTCATAAGTGCAGGCTTGCCTATCAAGTAAGCTAATTTTCCATGAGAGGAGGTATTCTAGTATGTGTGTATTATGATGTGCATCTCTCACAGCATTTCCCTTAATCAATCTGCATCCTGTCAAATTCTCTGTATCACTTCTCTTGTATTAACCTTCCAGTAACTTGAAGGTATGTCCAGATACATCTTCACCATTTACTCTCTCTTTTCCATCTGGAGTAGCCATTATTTCCTCTGCAGTGAGACACTCCTGTCTATCATACTTTAACCTCCCACCAACTGGTATAAAGCCAGGTCCCTCAATACTACATATCCCTAGTTAAGGGGTTTTGTGTTGCAAGTTACTTAGTGATCTCACTGGTGCTGGTGAGTGTCATGAAAAAAAAGCACCCAGTACACTCTGTAAAGTGGTTGGCATTAGGAAGGGTATCCAGCCGTAAAAACCAAGTCAAAGTAGACACTAGAGCATGGTGCAGTCTTTTGACTTGCCAGTTCCTGTCAAACCATCCAACCCATGCCAGCATGGAAAATAGACATTAAATGATTGTGTTTTGTAGTAGGTTATCAGTAACTTAGAGCTATTTATTTATTGTTCTCTCTCTCAGAAACCAGAGTTCATTGTTTGTTGTGAGGCAATTTTGGCTGTGGGAAATAGCTAAGGTTTCCATTAAATGTCATTTGACGTTATTAAATCTTCTAAAAAGATTATTTTGTATGGTTTTCATTTCTTTTCAATGTGGGTCACTGAATTTAATAGTAATCGATATTTTACAAACAAGTTAAGATAAATATTTCATGTATTATGTGTAAAGTTATTCATATATTCTTTTTAGTGTGCTTCCCTATGACTCATTTTCACTGTTATTTTTGCCCTTATGGCAGCACCACCACTGCAGTCTTCAAACAATTTGAAAAGCAAGATAAGTGCAGCCGGAATGAGAAGATAGGGTGCAGCCTTATTATTTGGTAAGGCTAACTGGACATTCAACCTGTTTTGATACTGGAGGCATGCACAAGAGTATACAAAAATATATACAGAGAGAGAGAGAGAGAGAGATTACAATTTATTAACTGAACATGTTTGACATGAACATTTTCCCTCTCCTCATACACATAAAGAGAAATATGCTCACATACATAGAGAAAGAGAAAAAGAGACAGAAACATTAAAACATCTAATGTCAAATAGGCCAGCATTGAATCAACAATGCCAAATAGATGGCACCAAAATGCTGTGTCAAAGCATCTCATACCTGGCCCAACAGTCATTGACTGCTGCAGTGCCTCTTTGCGTAGATATGTTAAAGTGTGCAACAGGATTGTAGCACAGATTAAAGAACAGCATATTCAAGGTGCAAACTCTACTGCACTGATTTCCAATCTTTTAAGGCACTAAAACTGTAATGGCACTCTGTCAGCTTTAAAAGTTTTTGAAACTAAGAAACTGGTATTAAAATTATTTAAAAATAGATGGGAGCTTGGACTTTGCCACATTGAAATTACTATACACTGGTATTAACTGGCACTTTGTTGGTTACTACAACTGTTTCCATTGAGCTGATCTATGGAACAGCCTGATTGTAAAAATTAACATGCAAATAGCTGAGCACTCCACAAACATGCATACCCTTAATGTAGTTCTCAGAGAGATTCTGTGTGATGCAGTTTGTGGTAAGGCTGGTCCTTTGAATTTACAATGTTTTTTGTCAGCTGAGTGAACTGGAGCAATATGAAATAAAGCATCTTGCTCAAAGGCACAATGTGCTGCTGGAAATTGAACTCATGATCTTATAATTGTGAGCTGAATACCGTAACCATTAAGCCCTGTGCCTTTACATACATTGGTATAGTGCAGTAAAAGAAACACTCAAGTTTTTCTTCATATTGTGATATTTTTGACTCACCTTTAAAACTTAATAATAATCCTTTCTACTATAGGCACAAGGCCTGGAATTTGGGGGAGGGGGGTATAGGTGATTACATCAACCCCAGTGTTTCACTGGTACCTAATTTATTGACCTCAAAAGGATGAAAGATAAAGTTGACTTTGGTGGAATTTGAACTTACAACACAAAAATAGATGAAATACTGCTAAGCATTTTGTCTGTCATGCTAACAACTCTACCAGCTCACCAACTTAATAATAATAGTAACAGCAACAACATTGTTATCATCATCATCATCATTATGACCATTGTCTTCTATCAGTGGAGTAATGACAAAGGTCAATTTAAAGTTGCCTCGTTATTGTTGTTCTTATTAACTCCTACTCAACTCTGATTGGACAATTGTTCTAGTCATGACTATCCTATTTTCTCTCAGGTATTGTATGTCTAGGGCAACATTGTCTTTCCATTCTTAAGACGGTAGGGTGGAAATTTAGCTGTTATTTCTAGCAGGTCACATTATCATTTAATAGCTCTCTTGGCTTGTGATTGGTCACTAATGTAGATATTTTTTGCTATGTGTTAGCTTTTGTTAAAAAACCCTGTTAAAGCTACTCCTAAGATATAATTTATTGCAAAAATTACCCCTTTAATCATAATCATCATAATTTTAATGCCCAGAATTCATTTAGGTAGATTTTACTGCAGCTGGATGCTCTTCCTGCGTCTAATCCTCACCTGTTTAATATTTCCCTATGGCCAAACATGTTTTGATTGCAGACTGGAAACAAGGGATTCCACTTATAAAACAACGATGCTCATTTATAACTGCCCCACTGATGTCCAAACAAGGAGACAAACACACATACAAATATGGCAGGCCTGTTTTAGTTTCCATGTACTAAATCCACTTACAAGGCTTTACTTACTTACATATTTTAGCCTCTCAGCACCTCACACAAAACCACCTCCCTCTTTCAGATAATTCCCATCCCAATAACTAGTTGTTAGGGGCTTTTTCCCTGTTTTTTTTTTGTTTTGTTTTGCATGTTATTTGATGATCTCACGCGTGCCAGTGGCATGAAAAATGCACCCAGTACACACAGTTAAGTAGTAGGTGTTAAGAAAGGCATCCAGCTGTAGAAATCATGCCAAAGCTCACACTGGAGCTTGAGGCAACACTATGGCTTGCCCACTGAAGGTGCGTGGCTTAGTGGTTAGGGTGTTGGAATTATGATCATAAGATTGTGGTTTCGATTCCTGGACCAGGCAGCACATTGTGTTCTTGAGCAAAACACTTCATTTCATGTTGCTCCAGTCCACTCAGCTAGCAAAAATAAGTAATCCTGCGATGAATTGACATCCTATCCAGGTGGAGAATTTATATGTCATGAAACTGGGAAACTAGTCCTTGTGAATCAGCATGACTTGAGAAAGTAACTTTACTTGCTAGACCCTGTCAAACCATGGAAAAAGGATATCAACTCTTAACCCTTTAAACTAGCCATATCTGTCCCAAATATTCTACCTCTTTTATGATCAAACTAACCAGATCTGACCTCTCACACCTACCTTATAATGTCATTCCAAAAGTAAACAGTCACATCATTGAATTCTCAAAGTTATGAGATAAAACATGATTAATTCAAATTAGTGTGAATAAATAAGTATTACATTTGACAGAGTAATGTGAATGCTAATGGGTTGATGCTGATGATGGTGGTGATGATGTTCTCTTTGATGGTCTCTTAATACTTTCAAATAACTCAGCTGAATTTACAATTCTTCCATATTGATGGAGTTCTAAAATTAATGAGAACATTTATGAAGATTCTAGAACAAAATTATCTTTTGATGAAAATACCTTTTTTATTAAAAAGGTCTATTGAGGCACAGTTACTCATAGAATCAAGTGATACAAGGTTGAGTGTGAAAGCCTTACTACATCCAAGATATTACATTTCTCACCTCAGTTTGTCTTGTTGAATAGACGCTGCATTAACTTCTGATGAATGGTACTCTGCATTTTCATCAACAATTTAAATACTTATACTTCAATTTGTGGACCCTTCCCACATGTAAAAAGCACGATAAAATAAATAAATATATATAAAAAATAGTCAATAATATTTATATAAGTGCTTTAAATTAAACATTAAAAAGACAATTTGTTTTTGTATTTTTGTATTTAATTTCTGTTTTTAGACTATATTTTTTTATAATCATAAAAAACTCTAATATATGTTTTGTAATGTATAAATCATAAATAAAATTATATTTCATTTTTATACTTGTTTTCATTTTGTTATTTTTCAAAATTTCATTTTAATGAACTTCTAAACTTTTCAGAAAAACAAAACAAAATAGAAAAATAATCCATCAAGCATCTACCATACTCTGAACGCCTTGTTTCTCTGGATATAGATCCATGGAAGCTCTGACATCTGGCTTGGTAAACACCCACAACATTATTAACCATTGTGCCAACACCCACCTTAAGCACCTTTTTGAGTTCCATGTGTCTAACACATGTGGGCATGCTTACAAAGTCAGAAAACAGCACAGCTCCCATGACTTTTGGAAACATTTTTTCACACTCAGAGTAGCTGAAGCATGGAACAAACCACCTGCATCAGGTGTTCGTTGCTGAGACATTGCATCCTTTAAAACCTCAATGCTTCCTGAAATTTGCCCACACTACACCTGACATCCCCCCACTCCAAATACATGCACAAGTGTATATCATGACTCATACACTGTTCACTTTCCTGACTTTTGTAAATAATTCTATGTATTGTACATGCACCTTGGACGAGCTGTAGTGCACCTGAGCACTATACACAATAATTTCATTATTATTATTATTTTAAGAAACAAACTGTAATTGTTTTGTTGTTAGTATTGTTGTTGTTTAATCTATGGTCTGAGATATCCCAGCTATGACCATCCTGTCTTTATTGCAGTATATCTAGAGCCACATTATCCAATGTATCATTCTTTATTTTATGATGGGAGAGTGTCACTTAGTGGAAATTTGACTGCCATTTCTAGCATATTGATAGATTTCATAGAAGCTGTTTGTTGACTTACTGTTTTGACTTATTGGATAAGTTTGTATTTAAGTTATTGATAAGAAGCAGCACAAAATATAGATACAGAAAAGGAAAAACAAGCATTCCAAGAAATCAGTAAATTAACCTTTTTAATGCCAACCTGCCTGAGACATCCCTAGTTCTGTGAAGCAAACTTCTTGTTGTAAAGAGATCTAGATTAAAAACTTCCACTAGAATTTTATGTAAATTCAAATTACAGATATGAACTTATTAATGGTTTCAGATTTTGGCACAGGGCCAGAAGTTTTTGAGGGGAGGGGTAAGAGTCGACTATATTGACCCCAGTACTTGACAGGTACTTATTTTATTGGCCCTGAAAGGATGAAAGGCAAAGTCAACCTTGGTGGAATTTGAACTCAGAACATAAAGAAGAACAAAATGCTGCTAGTCATTTTTGCTCATCTTAACCATGCTAATATTTTTACCAGTGCAGTGTAATGGTGGCACACTTGTCGCGTAAACATAGCAGTGTGGGTTCGAGTCCCACGCGTATAGAAAACCCTACACTTTTTAGTGTTAGGAAGGGCATCCAGCTGTAGAAACTATGCCAAATCAGACTGGAACCTGGTGCAGCTCTCTAGCTTACCAGTTTCAGTCAAACCGTCTAACCCATGCCAGCATGGAAAGTGGACATTAAATGGTGATGATGATGATGATGATGACTGCCTTATAAGAACTTAATAATGACAAAATCATTTTAAGTAAATTCTTCATTATTTTTGAGATTGTTACTTGAAGTGAGCTGGTAAATGAAGATATATTTTGCTGGCTATGTGAATAAAAACTGAAGCACACTGAAATATGTATTGCCAGATATAAATATATTGGATGTTGACTATTTACAATGAATGACATAAATGTTTGCTGACTGTTAGAGAGATGGAGTGCTCTGAAATTATAGAACGCTTTCTGTGTGATAACATGTGGTCAGCCCCAAAATATACAAAGTCATCATCATCATGGGTTGGACGATTTGACTGAGGACTGGTGAACCAGATGGCTACACCAGGCTCCAATCTGATTTGGCAGAGTTTCTACAGCTGGATGTCCTTCCTAACGCCAACCACTCCGAGAGTGTAGTGGGTGCTTTTATGTGCCACAGGCACGAAGGCCAGTCAAGCGGAACTGGCAACAGTCATGCTCAAAATGGTGTATTTTACGTGCCACCTGCACAGGAGCCAGTCCAGCGGCACTGGCAACGATCTCGTTCAAATGATTTTTCACGTGCCACCGGCACAAGTGCCAGGAAGGCGACACTGGTAAAGTCCACTGTGTAAATCTCTGTGGTGACAGAGTTCTTTGGCTATCTGTCCTTGGCCATCTGCTGACTGAGATAAAGAGAAAAACTGTGCCATGTCTGCAGAAGTTAACTTATGAGACACCATGTGAATGTTCCGAGAACCTGGAAATGTTTGCAGAAATATCTGGAAATGTCATCATGGCAAGAATGGAAGCATGTGTTGTTCAGCTGTCTTCAACACTCTTGTGATTAATTGAGCAGCAAAAGGTGTTTCATAAGATACAAGAAAGAACATTCTAGAAAAACAACTTCACACTGTTTGGTTGCTTAATGGACCTGTAGTGGTTCACTCATAGTGTCTGGTTGATTATCTAGTAGATGAAATTTTGAATCACCGCCACAAAATTAGCTGAAAGAAATGTATATTTTAGCAAAGACATAGTAATAAAAAGGATTTAATAGAAATAAGTCTTCTTGGAGCGTACATGTTCAGAAGCTTATCCAGATATTTAAAGCATCTTACCTCACTCTAGCCAGGTAATCTTATACTTCCTCTACAGCAAGACACCTGTATTTCTCACTATAACCTTTTCATCATCCAACACAAGATCACCTTAGGTTGAGAGTGTATGACACCCTATAGAATGGACAGCAGAATGTTATAAGTTAATCACCAGAGGTCATTGTTACTTTCAGTCAGGTGGACTGGAACAATGTGAAATGAAGTGTTTTGCTCAAGAACACTACAAGGTACCTGGCTTGAGAATTGAAGCCATGATCTAATGATTGTGAGTCCAACACTCTAAACACAAAGCCACATGTTTTCAAAAATTAAATAGAAATGAGAGCAAATTAATCAGCATTGTTATGTTTGTTTTAAAGAAGAGTATCAGTTGTAGAAATTATATCAAAGCAGGCAATTGAACTCATTGTACTTTTCTAGCTTGATCCATTCAACCGAAGCCAGCATGGAAAACAGGTATTAAACAAATATGGTGATAGTGGTGGTGGCAGCAGCGGCGATGGTGGTGGTGATAAAGATGATGATGACAATGGTTTGTGGCTAATTTGTTATGTCCCAATAATTATGATAATAGCCATTGACTGAGTAATAATTCTGCAGCTATTCTAGGCTTACAACACTTAGTAGAAAGTTAATATTGGGAGATTCAGTTGTTAAATAAGACTGGGAATTCTCTTAAGATACATAAATTGAGTTATCAGTTGAAGAACCTCAAGAAAGCTATAAAAAACGATTAATAAAATTACTAATTAGAAACAATTTATGAAAATTTATTTATTTATTCATTTTAGATTTATTCAAATTCATCATTACTTTTAGTTGATAATTCCAAGAATTTAACCCTTCTGATACCAACCTGCTTGAGACCATTTCTGGTTCTATGATACAAACTTTCTGTTTCAAATATTCTACATTAAAATCTTCAATCAAAATCTCATGTAAACTTATAGTCTCAAACACCATCTTAATAACAACAAAGTTATTTTGCTAAATTCTTCAATATTTTCCAAATTATTTTTACACAATGGCAACATTATTCAAAAGAAATATGGTAACAAAAGGCTTAAACAATACAACAAAATAGATTTTAAAATGGCATTAAGTCTATTATATGGAAACTATTAGCATTGAGGTTAAATTATTACCTCCGCCTTAGTGAAGGCAGAGGTATTGTTCTCAGTCGTGTTTGTTTGTTTGTCCGTGGACAAGATATCTCAAGAACTGCTGAATAGATTCAGATGAAACTTTCAGGGATGTTTGGCCTTATGACTGGCATGAACTGATTAAATTTTGGGATCGATCTGGTACCGGAAAAGGATTCTGGATTATTTTTCCTGTTTTTTTGAGAGCGGTCTGGTTCATTTTTAGTATTCTTGTTTGTGAGAGCAGTCGAGTATATTTCAGATATTCTCATTTTAAAAATCATCTGTAGCTAATCGCTGAGAGGACATTGATGTTGCCTTGGCAGAGGTTTGCACTCTCTGCATGCTCTTGTTATTATGTTCAATCTAGTGATACTCCAAGAATAGAAGTGACAGCAGAATGCAAGACTGAGTATATTATATTACACTATCCTGTGATTAAATACCATTATGTTTAACTTTATCTTTCTTCCCTCAAGAGAGTAATAAAATATGTCATGTTTGATAGCAATATATACCAATATTCAATTTATATTTCCACGATGCTTACTAATAACATGATACAGTGCTTGAGTGCTGTGCACAACCATCATCATTGCCACTCCCTCTCCTTCTCCCTGTACCCCTCCTTCTCCTTTTAGCGTCCATTTTTTTCCGTACTGGTATGAGCTGGGCGATTGTGTTATTTATCTTAGTTCTGTATTAAGTGATGTGCACGTTTTTGCTATCTTTATAGATTTATTTTTCTTTCTCTGCACTAAGGATGGAATGGAATAATATCATTTATCATTGACACAAGGTCACAAATGTTGGGAATTGCTGAAATAAATTTTCAGAACTTAACTATGCTTATTTTATCAATTCTATACAGAATGATGTAAGTGGGGTTTGCTCTCAGAATGTAAAGGAATGTAACTAAACACCACAAGGCATTTCGTTTGGTGCTCTACTGATTTAATATTATCAAGTATGAAAATAAAAGTAAAGACGGGGTGCTCCAGCATGGCCACAGTCAAATGACTGAAACAAGTAAAAGAGTAAAAGAGTAAAAGATAAAGAATATAGGAAAAATATCTATTTTGAACTGTGAATTACTGGTGCATTAATGGCGTTTTAGTTATCATACTGTATTTATCTTTTATATATGTATATATCATCATCATCATCGTTTAATGTCTGCTTTCCATGCTGGCATGGGTTGAATGCTGCCACCCTGCTGGCTTAGGTGAGCAGGCCAACATTACTCCTAATTGGAAGGCTAGTCTGTTGCAGGGTAACCTATTTACAGCTGAGTGGACTGGAGAAACATGAAATGAAGTGTTTTGCTCAAAAACACAATGTGAGGCTCAGTTCCAATCGCTGGATTGTGAGTGCAACACTCTAACCACTAAGCTACATATATGTATGTATGACGAGTTAAGCAAAAATTTAGATTCAGATGAATTAGGTACTTAAGTTGAGGTACCAGAATTTAGTACGGTATTATCCATACAATTTCAAAACAATTTCATAATAGGGTGATTGAAATCAAAATAAGCAACAGGATATTCAGAGGTAATGCAGTACGATTGTTTCAAGCGATTCCATTTAATTGAACAATGCAATCGTTACATCATTTAATTCTATGTATTTATGCATAGGCGCAGGAGTGGCTGTGTGGTAAGCAGCTTGCTTACCAACCACATGGTTCCGGGTTCAGTCCCACTGCGTGGCATCTTAGGCAAATGTCTTCTACTATAGCCTCAGGCCGACCAAAGCCTTGTGAGTGAATTTGGTAGATGGAAACTGAAAGAAGTCCGTCGTATACATGTATATATATATATGTGTGTAATGTGTGTGTGTGAGTGTAATGTTTGTGTGTCTGTGTTTGTCCCTCCAACATCGCTTGACAACCGATGCTGGTGTGTTTACATCCCCGTAACTTAGCGGTTTGGCAAAAAGAGACTGATAGAATAAGTACTAGGCTTCCAAAGAATAAGTCCTGGGGTCGATTTGCTTGACTAAAGGCAGTGATCCAGCATGGCTGCAGTCAAATAACTGAAACAAGTAAAGGAGTTGAGGATTGCTCTGCACTTAAATTGCTGTAATGATTCCATTGTTCAATTAAATGGAGTTGCTTGAAACAATCGTACTGCATTAGCTCTGAATATCCTGTTGCTTATTTTGAGATATGTATGTATGTGTGCCTGTGCATATACTCTTATCTCAACATCATGTGAGCAAGCATCACTGTCATACACAGATGAGAGTTGGCGACAGGAAGAGCATCTGGCTGTAGAAAATGTGCCTCAACAAATTCCATTTGACCCATGCAAGCATAGAAAAATGGACAATGATGATGATGTTGTCTAGGGCCAGGTCAGTAATATTAAGCAGACCTGTGATCAATAGCATTCTAGCTATGACCGTCCCATTTATTACTTTTTTTCTTTTTATCAGTGGCAATATATCTTAATATTTTATTATTAAATGTGTCCCATTTTCTAAAAGGTGCTGGTGTGTGATTTGAGGGAGATTTGATTTGGCTGCTATTTTTAGCAGTTGAATGACTGCATGGAGACTCTTTTCTTCATTCATTTAATGTATGATTTTGTCAGATTGTAAATGTCAATGCTAATATCAATCTGAGTTTATCCAATTATTTACATTACAGCATAATGATCATCTAATTGTTGTTAATCATTCTAAGAACTACAAATGATTGAAAAAAAAAAAAGCCCTAACAAAAACAAAAACAACAACGAAAACAGAGGAATGTGATTGAATCCGTTCAGAAGCATGAAAAAAGAGTATAGTGAAGGCAATGTTCTCTTTAGTGAGCCATGTTTGAAGTATGCTGTAAGTCACTTAGTGTGATTACAATATTTAGAAATTGCAATCTGTGGGTGGATCATAATTACAGCAAAACTAGGAAAAACGATGCCTTTAAGTGTATTAAATGTAGCAGTATATCTAATTGTAAGAAATCATCATCATCATCATCCATTTCCTATTCTCGCATGGGTTGGATGGTTTGACAGGAGCTGGCAAGCTGAAGGGCTTCACCAGGCCCCAGTTGTCTGTTTCGGAATGGTTTTTATGGCTGGATGCCCTTCCTAATATCAACCAATTTACAGAGTGTACTGGGTGTATTTTATATAGTGCCAACATGGGTGCTTTTTATGTGGTGCCAGCACAAGTACTTTTTACATGGTACCAGCATGGATACTTTGTACGTGGTGTTGGCAAGGGTGCTTTTGATGTAGCACTGGCATGGGTGCTTATTATGTAGCACTGGCACAGGTATTCTTCATGTGATGCCATCACAGGGTTAGGGTTAAGGTTATACGAGTGGTATATTTGAAAACATGGTGCTGCACAGAGTGAGACATTGCACTGCTCACACACACAGTGTTCCAATGTGGTCAGTACCGCTTCCTGTCTGATAGGAGGTAAACATAAAATGGCTATGGGGGTCCACCAAAATAGTTGAGAATCTATGGTCTATGATGGGATTAAGATTTGATGAATCTACATTAGTAACAAGTAGGTCAGGTCAGAATTAGTTTTTGATAATTTTTATTTGTCTGTCCTATATTGTGCTGTAATTGCTGAATAATATGGAAACAATGTATTTAATCATAGCCTTTCCATGAACTCTACTTTGATGTGTTTTGTAGTAACCAAACATTTGTGAATGCTATGCATTTATGTATGTATGCATGCATGTATGTATGTATGTCAATGATATCTAACAATGAATTAACTGACAAAGAGAAGAACAGTTTAAAATAAGTCCTGACAACAATGTAATTAACCTCAATCATTCTCGGTAGTTTACCATTTGAAGAAGCTGCAATCAGAACCATCTCAGCTGTTAGGATATAACCTTTATAAAAAGCTAAATACCCATTGCTGTTTATAAATCTATAATGTGTTATCTTTGTGTGTGTGTTTGTGTGCATGTGTGTACATGAATGTGTGTGTATGATATGTATATATGTATTAGGATACATGTTTCAGTTATTAGACTGGTGGTGCTGGGGCACCACCTTGAAGAACTATAATCAAATGAATTAGCCCCACTACTTGTTTTTTAAAGCTTGGTATTTGTTCTGTCAGTCTATATTATAAATATATATATATGTATATACATGTGTACTTGTGTGTGAACGTTTATCAGAACTACTAGTAAGCCAATATCAAAGAAAGGACTCAAAATGCTACCACATCAAGAATTGAATGCTTGATGAATAGAGCTTTAAATAATGAAGAGGAATAGTGCGAAGTTCAAGAAAAGAGTTGTGGAGGAAATTTTGCAAGTCTCATTTAAACTGGTTTCTTTTATTTTCACTTGTTTTGATTGGTTAATAAAATAGAAAATCTATTTTAAGCTGAAGTGCTGAATTTCAGTGTCTGTATTTAACCCTTTAGCATTCAGGTTACTCCACCAAGTGTAATTATTGACATTGCTTTGAATTAATGTGTTACCCTATACCTTTCAGATTTCAATGATGTGATTGTCATGGTAGAGTAGGAGTCAGAGGCCAGATCCGGCCAGTTTGAACATAAAACAAGTAGAATATTTGGACCATATATGGTCAGTGTGAATGTTAAAGAATAACTATTATGAAATTAGTTTTAAATACTGTTTTAAAGTTTTTTGTAATGTTTGTGAAATCTACAATTTTTTTAAATATCAAATTTGGCTTTGTTTCCTTTTTAACATTAATGTCATTACTACTACTACTGCTGCTACCAATGCCTTCCCTCATACAATTTTTGTCAACCCTTGGCCAAAGACTGATAGATTCTTTTCTTTGGGGTCATTTCTGACTTGCTATTTTTTCCAATATGGAAGAACCCTACCTAAAGGAAGTGGAAAGAGAAGGCTTATGAATTACAACCAAATACATTTTTAATGTATTTAGTTGTAATTACTTTACTAAGATTAGATGGTGACAACCAGAATGACTGACCTATATGGATAAAAATATATTTACAACTCTGAAGCATATATATATACTGCCGACAACCTTGCCCCTATCTAGAAGCAGTGGAGCCTTGTCAGTGACCAGACTGTAATTAAAGCAATGGAAATTGGTACCGAATAATCCTTTCTACTATAAGCACAAAACCTAAAATTTGGTGGGAGGGAGCTTATTTTTTACTTCAATTCCAGAGCTCAACTAGTACTTATCTGTTGACCTCTAAAGGATGAAAGGCAAAGTAAACCTCAGCAGAATTTGAATTCAGAATGTAAAGGCAGAAGAGCTACAACTCAGCATTTTGTCCAGTAGAGTTAATAACTATGCCAGCTTACCCAGATGGGTATACCAGGCTTCATATATTTGTACCCCAGTGTCACATTGCTGGCATGCGCTGCTCTCTCACTCAATACTACTATTACTACTACAGCTACTTATAATAGTAACCCTTTCTACTAAAGGCAAAAATCCTGTTATTTTCGGGGAAAAAACAAGTTGAATACATCAGCTCCCATCCTGAAAGAATGAAAGCCAAAGTTGACCTAGGTGGAATTTGAACTCAGAATGTTAAGACAGACGAAATGCCGCTAAGCAGTTTGCCCAACGTGCTAATGATCCTACCAGCTTCCCAACTTAATAATAATTCTTTCTACTATAGGCAAGAGCCTGAAATTGTTGGGGAGGGGACTAGTTGATTACATCAACCCCAAATGTTTCACTGGTACTTATTTTATCGACTCCAAAAGGATGAAAGGCAAAATCGATCTTGGCGGAATTTGAACTCAGAATGTAGCAGCAGACAAAATACCGGTAAGCATTTTGCCTGGCATGCTGACGATTCTGCCAGCTTCCCAATTTAATAATAACAATAATAATAATAATGGTTACCATAAGTGAGATATTTTTGAGGGATAAAGTGAGAGAAAGCACTGGTCCTGAACTCAGTGAAACAGCGCCAACACTAAGCCATAAACCTGTAGATGAAAGACAGCAGGCTTATCAAAGGAAATCAATTTGTCATAGATTGCAGAAGTTTTAGTGCAATTTATCATGAAGTAATAATTTCTTCCCTTGAAAACTACATATGCAACCAGTCTGAATTTGCTCTGCCTAGTAGAAAGGATTACTATTATAAGTAGCAGTAGTAGTAATAGTAGTATAAGTGAACATTTATAATGTTCATGGAAATATTGGTCCTGGCATGGATTTGATGGATGAAAAAAAAATAAACAAACATATTAAGTATTGAAGAATTACACAAAAAAGTTGTGGACATGAAAAATTTTTTCACTTTATCAAAAGTCCAGAGTAGAATTCTTGCTGGCAAACCATGTCTGATATCCTCACGCAATTTGTTAAAAATAACCCGGCAAATCTCCTCTGTAAAATTTTACAATCGCAAGTCATTTGTACCTGAAAACGAATATGACAGTGAAAACCAATTTTGGCCCAAAGCCTGCCTCCTTATATTGAGTAAAAAAAACAACACAAAACAAATAGAAACTCTCAAATTTAGCATCCCAATGAAGGGTTACAAGCAAAAATGGTTTGCAAACATGTAAATTAGATCAAAATGGCTTAACGGTAAAAAAAAAAAGGTTGGAAGAAGTACGAGGAAACTTGCTGGACAAAGATTTGGGCATCTTTCGTTAAAGAATTATATTATTTTATTAATGTAATAATGGTTTATTGTATCCCAAACTGTTCTGCTTGTGTTTGGAGGCTGTTGTTTATAGCCAAACTTGGACCAGCTAGGGTATTGACAGAAAAAAACAGCTAATTTATTTATGAAGCATTGGACAGCACTTCTGACCAATATTTCTAAACATGTGTAGAAAGATAGACAGGCTTGAAGCAGATCTGGAGTAGAGAGAATATGTCTTTGATGAGGTTGCAAATGACAGTGATAAAATTTTGACAAACCTAGCTGACCAGTTGACTCATAATATTATCAACGATTAATAAAATAATTGGTTAAATGGTTAATCAGCTGACAAATAAAAAATAAAGGAGTGAAATGGAACCAGTGTGTGTGTTTATTATTGGCATAATGACCGTCCTGAGATGCAACAGAAAATATTTCAACACACGAGTCCGCATGAAAATTTTGCAAACCTAATACGTAAACGAAATGCACAAATTAGGTATTATTTAGAGCAAAATTGCATATAACCTATGCGTAATCTGTGCTAAATCGAAACTTTTTTTACTGAAATTTGAATAGCAATAGAACTGGCTCAAACTGTTTTTTAAAAGTACATGATGGATGACAATTTCCCTGACATAAAGCACTTTTCAATGAGTTCACTAATATTTGTTCGTTCTGTAAATATTTTTCAAATGATAATCAACTATAATTATTCCTTGTTTTGTACAATTGAAAGATACACGTATAAGATTAGTGATAAAAGTAACCATTAAACAATTTTTCTGACATTTTCAACGAGAGCTCCAATATTTGTTCGTTTTGTAAATGTTTTTCAAATGATATTCAACTATAATCCTTCACTGTCTTGTATGATTGGAAGATACGCTTATAATAAAATTAGAGTGATAAAAGTAACCATTAAACAGTTTTTCTGACGTTAAGCAATTTTCAGTGAGATTTCCAATATTTGTTTTGTAAATATTTTTCAAAAAATAAACTATAAATAATCCTCCCCTGTCTTGTACAAATGGAAGATATGCACTCATATAATAACACTTCAAAGACAACAGTAATCATTATTCGGAATCATGTTTGCTGTGCTTACTATAATGTACTTTCGATCAATAATAGACACTATAACAACGTGCATATTTGGTAAAAATAGTCGTTGGAGCCTGCTGCGGTCAGAGTATACAGGATGCGTAAATTGTGCAGTGATCAATTTTTCTAATTTTATATCCCAAGTCACAGCAATGAAATCGCATAGTGAAACATTAATCCAAGTAAAACAGTGATACGAACCTCTTTTCTTCCAGAAGGGTGATCTAACTGATTTCCCACTTTCACATCAAACTCTAATCATGCTAAATTGATTTAGTCACGTGAACATTGGATTGAGTCATATGACGAAGTAAATATAAAATGCGCGGTGCGACTACATGAATGGTACAGTGGTCGCCATAACACTTAGAAAAGCATGACCATTTCAATTCTTATGAGACGGCCAATCTTTTCCTGATAATATGAGCAATGTTGGGAAAATAATATCAGTGTTCCAACGGAGAATGAAAGACAAAAACCTTACAATATTAAAAATATCTCATTGAAAACGAAGGCATTTAAAAATAATCTGTATATTACTATTGTCATTGGGAAAAGAAGGAAATTTACCAACATTCATTTTAATTTGACTTCCTAAAGTTACCAAGAATGATAGATAAGATTGTATAATATAGACATTTGCTACTGTTGTTCAGTCAGTTCCCAAGTTAACCTTGATCAACCTAAGATAAAAATGTTCTAGCCGTGACCGTTTCGTCTTTCCAGCCAGCTTATCTCAGACGATATCATCCAAAATGTCATTCCTTTATTGTTCTTTAAAACCTATTGTGTACTTTAAGAACGATATAGTTGCAATTTCTAACAGATCAAGCGTTTCTTTATTTGACTTGTAAATGGCTGTTAATGCTTTTTGTCTGATTTGAGAGGTATATGAGGGACATTTGGTCGTTATTTCTGGCAGGTTTAGTAGCTTGGCTGGCATTTGTAGCATTCTTTTCATTATTTAAACCCACAATATCCTAGACTATATTATCCAGTGTATCAATCCAGTTGCATTGTGTAGGTAGGAATGTGGGGTGGTCCGCCCGGGTGACGTTTTTGAGTCCGTTGTATGAGCCTATATAGCAGTGATTCTCAACTCGAGTTCATATGGCCTTTGGAGATCCATATAAAATTTGACTAAAATTTATGTGCAATAAATTGGTTATACTTCTACAATACATAAAATATTTTTAATATTTTATACAATTCCTATTAATATTTAATCACACAGGAGGTTTTCTTTAT
>NC_068982.1:124288210-124293505 GCF_001194135.2 Octopus bimaculoides
ATATATATATATCGGGCGGCTTTTAAGTTAGCTCCTGTGGAGGGCTCTTCATTGGGCCTTGGACCCAACAATGACACTTCATGCATTGAGTACATATTAAATTTTATTAAACTTGACCAATATTTTCCATGCAGTGAACAATTTTTATCAAAACAATGATATAATTTGTCGACTTGCAACTTATTGCAAAGCTGCATGATAAACAACATTTTTTGTCTTCCCCTTTAGGGGTCAGTACAATTTTTTTTCTGTCTAACCTCTTTCTTTCTCTGTCTCTTTCTGTTGATTGTTTTCAACCATCACCATCACCAGTACCACCACCATCACCACCACAACTGCCATACACACACCTTTCAGTCTTCTGACGCCAACATCATTAATAGCTTTGACTTCGCCCCTTCTCCTCCACCACCATCACTACTGTCTTTTACATCTCTTACTATCACCGTCATCCCTGACTGACCACCAGCACCATCATCACCATCTCCTCCGCCTCTATCACGACTGCAGCTCATACTATTACAATCACCCCATTACCATCACAACCGTCAATCTACTACCGTCTCTATGCCAACTATTACTCTCACCCCATCATGAGGAATAGTGGAAGTGTCATTGAATAGTGAGAGACGGGGTCAAAGTATGACACACTGACACACACAAATTCGTTTGGCATTTATTATTATAGATATATAACATACGTAGCTCATATAAATTCACCAAAAACAATGTGATTTATTATCAGCTCGATAAATTTTATTATTATAATCGCCACCCAAATTGTTAATATAATTACATTTAATTTTCCAATACCGACTTAATCGTGAAAAAATCCATCTTATTAAAGCTTCTTATATATTTTTGGCTGTTAGCTGCAACCAGGTTAATTATCTTGATAGTGTTATAATTATTGACTGTGCAGAAAATTCAATTCAAAAATTCCAATGGAAGTAAAACGTATTCGAAGATATATAGTTCTACAATATTGGGTCACTAAAAGTTTAGATTGGCGCCAAGCTTTGATAACATTACTCTATCAAATGATTCCTCTTCTAAAAGCTGCGTAGTTTATCAGTGTCTTTGGACCCTACAGTTTCTCTTGTGGCTGGTATGTTGAATTCTCCAAGTGATAACGCATAATCATTCCAAGCGAGTTCTAACCTTCGTTAGTGACAGTAATACAAACATTTCATATAAAATAAGTAAAAATCATTGAAATGATTTATATCTAATTGGATTTAGCTGTGTAGTTCAGAAAATTAGACAGGATCGCTTTACAATGTTGTTTGTATGAATAGGTCCCTTACTGGCTGATACTATCAAAACAATGGAAATTTTCTCCTATGACTTTGATTATACAACTTGTAATGTTAAGAATCGTGAAATATAATATTTTACATGCAGCACACGCTCAATTACACAGTTACGCATTCTCTTTCACCTTCTCCTGTTAACAATACATCTCACTTTTAGTCAAATCTTGTTGAATACAATGTCAAACATGATGATTTATTTTTCCGCTACTGCTCATTTATCTTACAGTTACAAGGAAAGATATCAGCATGTAATACAACACAATTAGTCAGAAGCTATACTTGGATTTTATAAAGTATGAAAACAGAAAAAAGACCATCATATATCATAAAATCATTTATGCTTCAGTTTGCGTGTGTATTTTATGTGATGTGTGTATTTTATGTGATGTGTGTGTATATGACTACTTTTTTTTATCAGTATTCTTCCGAGGAGGAGGGAGCTGATTTCCAATAAAAGAAACAAAGCACCATCTGTGGAATTTGGATAACAGCAGTGATAATTGTTATACATCAAACTCTGAGAAAGTCTTGTTTATTTTTACTGTTCCACTTACTGACTGTAATTGCAAAGTATAATCGGTCTCTTTCGTTGCTTGAAAATTCTAATGTAAGGTTTCTTTAATTATTTGAAGTCTTCTTGTAAAGAAGGAGTTGGTTTCTAACAAAGCTACAAAGGTTTATCATTGTAAAAAAGATGGCGAAAACGAACTTGAGAAAAGTCTTGCATATTTTTATTGTTCTGCTTACAGATTGCGAACATCACGAGAAGTTAATATCATGCAGATTCTTTCGAACTGCTGTTGATGATCTGGGTGATACCTCCTACACTGGTACTGGTATGGCACAGTTGACACTTTCTATAAAAACGTGACGCTTTAAAGACATCGTTCTTATCTTTCTTGTTGGTGAGGTATTTAGTTGCTATCTCTCGTCCATGGGCGCAAAAAGCATACTTTCTAGATGAGGTGTATCATAGGAGAGGTTATTATTTCTGTCAATGTTGCTGGTATTCTCTAGCTTACAGGATATACACAACTTCTTGCTATGATAAGTGTTTTGGAGGTTATTTCAGCTACCCTTAGTTAATGTGGAAAAAAACTGTAGATTTAGTGCACCTATTCAGAAGGACTTCATCTAATCTTATGATGCTATTGTT
The DNA here is from genome assembly GCF_001194135.2 of Octopus bimaculoides. Classification (NCBI taxonomy): domain Eukaryota; kingdom Metazoa; phylum Mollusca; class Cephalopoda; order Octopoda; family Octopodidae; genus Octopus; species Octopus bimaculoides. The sequence continues at coordinate 124,290,683 of NC_068982.1, forward strand.
TTTGTTGTTGAGTACACATGTAATGCATTCATTCTTGCCTTTACTGATATGAGAGCACTTAAAGGTCATCTAAACTGATCTTATGCCTCTGCTTCCATTTTTCTGTTTAACACAGATGTTGTCTGTGTCACTGTTGATGTGGAAGTTACCAGTAGTTGTTAGTAGCATTCTAGTCTTCATGTTCAAGATGCAGATCTTCTTTAATGTCCAGTCTAGTATCCCAAATGACATATGGTCATATTGAATGCAAGTGACTTTGACTTAAACATTATCTGAAATCTGCTCTGTATGTACGTATATACGTGTTTGTGTGTGTGTGCGCGCGCACACGCGTGCGATGTGAATTCGTTGTGTGTAGGCATTCGTATGTGCGTGCATACTTGTGAACTAGGTCTCAGAGATGAAATGTTAATGAAAGAGCATCGTGACAACGAGATGGGCAATGAATGAAATATAGAATATAAACACCATGTTGATTATTATCATTATACTGTGGTCAGATAACAATTGTTCAATAACAAATGCATGTGATGAAATAAATATACTGCAGCGACTAGTAATTTCTGTGGTATATAAAGACCACACATAGCTTTTATTTTACTTTAATGATTTTGCTTTCAAAAGTACTGAACGAATTAACAACTAATTAGCTCTATACGCAATGCAATTCACAGCAATCTTTCACTCCAAGGATTAAGAAACAAAGAATTGAAAGTGAAAGACGGCAATGTACAACAAACTTGGCTACTCCTGAGAAAGCGATGATATCGTAAATATTAGTAAATGCTTAAAAGTAGGTTATTAAACGTCATTATTATAGATTTCTGCTTTCATTTTTCAACAGTATCATTTAGTGAATGAGCTTTTCATGCATGCGTCTAGGTATTTGATTGGACAGATGTATCATTCATAAGTTGACTAAATATTGTTGAGAGATAAAAACACAAATCTATAATAATGACGCTGAATAACTTACTTTTAAGCATATAGGAAAGTTGGTTATACATCATTAGAGGTATACCTGACTTTCCTATATAAAATTATAGAAATATAACGGAACGCTGAACTCCAGACTATCAACTTAAACAACACTTTATTTAGGTGGTAAATATATACATCTTTAGTTCTTGTTGTTACAGCTTCTGTTGTGTGTGAGCATAGTTGTTGGGACGTGGGTATGTAGTTGCAAGCGAGCTGTCGAGTGTAAGTCCGAAAGATGTAGAGAGACAGCTTATCACGTCCATGCTCATGGTCGGCCGACCGTAAAAGAGATAGAATTAAGCGGGAACGCTTGCTTGTTTAATTCCACGCATGCGAGAGACTACGCATGCGCACGGCGTTACTACAAGCATTTACTTATTCGTTTCGCTTTCTTAGGATATTCGAGTTTATTTTTGTACATGCCCAGCTTTCATGTCCAATCATGTACCTAAATTAAAAGAAAGATCGCCTAAATCACCAAGCCATGAAGTGTCGCACTAAATAGAAAGATGTAGAAAGCTGTCCACTGGTCATGAGGGATAGACACTTCAAATGTTATAGTTCCAGTTTCTTTCTGTATTTCTTATTCTTTATTTTGTTACCATTTATCAATGAGATAGATCTGTTATTAACAGTAGAATCGTGGACCAAAATTCCCAGTTGTATTTAATCACGCCACTTTACATTCCGAGTTCAAATCGCACGGAAGCTGCCTTTCTCTTGCATTCTTTTAGGATTGATAACATTAGTATCAGGAAAGTTGATCGGTAGAAATGGCAGAATCACGGATAAAATTCCTTGCAGCGTTATGTAGCTTCACATTCTGAGTCCAAATCCCATCGAAGTTTTAATAAAAGTTCTTTTCTTCTTTATTTTTCAAAATGAAAGACTTTGACTTTCACCGTTGAAACAAAATGGATCGTTTTTCTTGCCAATTGTCAGCCTTTTTAAGGAATTGCACTCCTCATATCAGTTAGGAAATCAGTAGTCAACGATCAACAGGGTCTATGAGAATGGTATTCAGCTGGTACATAAATCTGGGGCGCGGGAATCCAAAGCAGAACCCGATTCAAAAAGAGTTTCCGTGGGTTTCTGACGAGAATGGACCCTACCTTCTTGCCAGTTGAGGCCCGAAAGTTACCTCTTTCTGCCGGGCAAATTTTCTCTCAGAGGATCTGATAGTCAACAGCTGAAACTATATTTATGAGTTAAATGTGAAATATCCTTAAATTTAATTTAAAGAATACGTTAGTTTTTATTACTCCCTTCCGGATCAATCGACTTAAAACATGCATGCATACCTGCATAAGTACAGATATTTCCCGATGAAACGTTTTGTACACATTTAAATTAATTAATGTTTATATATTAGTTAATTATACTAATAATGGCGTTTGTACATTTACAGCTGAAACAACTATAGAGATTAAAATGAAATTATGAAACATCTGTGAAATCTCCGCCTTTTCACTATTCTAAATATATACATACATATACATATACACACACGTGTCCGTGTGTGCATCTGTGTCTGTGTGTGTGTATGCGCGTATGTGTGTGCGCGTGTGTATGTACGTATAGGAAAGTTGGTTATACATCATTAGATGTATACCTGACTTTCCTATATAAAATTAAAAATTAAGCGGAACGCTGAACTCCAGACTATCAACTTAAACAATGTTTATTCAGGTGTTAAATATATACATCTTTTGCTCTTGTTTGTTGTTACAGCTTCTGTGTGTGTGAGCATAGTTGTTGGGACGTTGTTATGTAGATGTGAGCGAGCTGTCGAGTGTAAGTCCGAAAGATGGAGAGTGACAGCTATACACGTAAAGAGACTGT
>NC_068982.1:124294213-124294954 GCF_001194135.2 Octopus bimaculoides
CGTGGTCAGTTGTGACCGGTTACCTGGTACGGAATATTCAATGAAAGTTACACAAGGAAAATTTGGTCTGTTGATCGTGAGTGGAAACATCCACTCTAACAGAGTCGACAAAACCGAGTGTGTTGATATGGTGTGATCCTGGTGGTGGGGTTGTTGGCGCACGACATTGTGGTAGACAGTACATTGATGGTGAAGACGTCGGCGCAGGAACTGTAATATAGCTGTGTTCTATATGTGTGGTGGTAATTGTTGTCGTCGCGGTGGTAATCTTGGTTGAACGAAGCTGGTGGCGAAAAGGCTGTTTGGTGATGAGTGTTTGAAGAGGTGCCCTTTTTACAGACGGTCGACAGACAAATCTCTGGACGACCAATAGCGAAAACCTCGAAGAAAATTTTCTTAACCCAAGATGAAAGAACGACCGTGTGAACTCAAAAAAGGAGAAATGGTGACGAATGGAAAAACAGAGGACTCCTTTTATTTAAACGTGTCACACGGTCGAACACCAAAATATATATCAAAGATGATATACAAGTAATTATGTTATACTACGGTAACATAGATTTCGTAAATACCAGTAATGAGACGATAGAAAAGACAACCGTATGAAATGAATAACAAGAGATATTTAGTGTGGCATAAAAGATGTATGTGTATGTGAGAGTGTGAATGCGACATATAAGAACATAATAAAAGACAGGCCGTCTATATGTATGTGAGATATCACAGCAGATAGAAAGTCAG
>NC_068982.1:124295158-124297763 GCF_001194135.2 Octopus bimaculoides
CTCCATGGCCGCATTTGTTCTTTAGTCGGGGTTCACCAGTTATAGGTTGGTAGTCCAGAGTCCATGCTGCGTTTGTTTCTTCGTCGGTGTCACCACTTTATAAGAAAGTGGGTTATTGCAGCTCAGCGGGCTGCGTGTTCGAATCACGTCGGGGGTCACCAGTATAGGAAAGTTGGTTATACATCATTAGATGTATACCTGACTTTCCTATATAAAATTAAAGAATATAACGGTACGCTGAACTCCAGACTATCAACTTAAACAACATTTATTCAGGTAGTAAATATATACATCTTTAGCTCTTGTTTGTTGTTACAGTCTCTGTGTGTGTGAGCATAGTTATTAGGACGTTGGTATGTAGATGTAAGCGAGCTGTCGAGTGTAAGTCCGAAAGATGGAGAGTGACAGCTAAACACGTCCATGCTCTATTGTTGGCCAGCAAGAAAGAGACTGTCTCCAGGTTGGAATGTTGAAGACACTGCTTGACACGTCCATGCTCATGGCCGGCCGACCGAGAAAGAGATAGAATAGAAACGGGAACGCTTGCTTGTTTAATTCCACGCATGCGTGAGACTACGCATGCGCACGGCGTTACTACATACATATATATATATGCATACATACATTAAACTGAAGTTCAATTAAGAATTCCTCAAACAGATCATAGCGGGACTGAGCTTGTATGTAGAAATTGATATTGTGTTTAGTGTCATTTACAATCAATATCATATTCTAAATCGATGTCACAACGTCTTTATATAATGCATATGCACATCTACAAGCTGCTTTTTTCAATAACTTGAAAACAATTGTAAACTATTGATTTTTCACAATAAGGCTACAAATGTCGTGGGAGGATATTGTCGATTATATTGAATCTAGAACTTGTTTCATACATCTATCTTCGATCATCACTGATTCATTCATCACTGATTCATTCATCACTGATACAGGTTAAACTGTGCCAAAATTTGAAACCAGTATTATTAAATATAGTAAGGCAGAATCGTAAGCACGCCGGGCGAAGTGCTTAGCGGTATTTCGTCTGTCTTTATGTTCTGATTTCAAATTCTGCCGAGGTCGACTTTGCCTTTCATCCCTTTCGGGGTCGATAAATTAAGTACCAGTTGCGTACTGGGAGCGAGGATCTTTCTGATTTGACGGGCAACACTTTTCATTAATGTTTTATGTAGTGTTTTTGGTACCGAAACACTTTCAAACTTCGTATACTTGTATATTTTGTGTTATAGAACAGATAAAAATTTTTGTATTCGAAGTTATTTCATGTAAAAAATTGTCGTATTTCGGTAATTTCAACCAATCACTGACGTCTATTGAGGTAAAAACAATTACTACCGTGGAATGTAAACAACGGTGTCATGGGATCTTTTCCCTTGAATAAAATTAGTGCCGTTGTTTGTCAACAACAACTACCCGTGTTACTCTTATTTATGACATCGTTCGTGCGTTTGTACTGGTTTTAGCTTTAGGGTTAAGGTTCGGGTTCGGGTTTTAGAGTTAGGGTTAGTTTTAGGATTACGGTTAGGGTTATGATTATTTTTGCCATAACCTCACTCATAACCCTAACCCTAACCCTAAAACCCTATAACTCATAACCATAACCCTAACCCTAACCCCAACCATAACCCTAAAACCCTAACCCTAACTCTAAAACTCGAACCCTAACCCTAAACCCTTACTAGGGAATAATGATATAATTAAACAGGGCATAACACTCTTGACAACGGTAAAAAATATTGTTTATAAAAACAGCACTAACTGTATTCAGCTGAATAGACGCCAGTGATTGGCTGAAATTACAGAAATACGACAACTTTAACATGAAATAACTTGCAATATATAAATTTTGCACTCTGGGGCCGATGCAATCGATTAGCCCTCCTCACTCCCAAATTTCAGATCTTGTACCTATAGTAGAAAGAAATATTACTACAGGTTCGAATTTCAGAAATGTCATCTGCTATCTGCTACAAATCACCTGTGATATCAATTTCATTTAATGATTTATCTGTTTCTGTGAAAACCGATTCATGTCGAAGAGTAACATCACATAAACACGGTATTGATATGGATGTACAGTAAAACTGAAGGAATAAATAAAAAAAAACCCCAAATTTTTAATGGTTTAATCTGTTATATTTTTATTGGAAGGAATATTAATAAGATTTCATGATCACGTTCAGCATTAAATTTATTGCATCGTTTTCCTTTTATCCAAATCCAGAACCAGAATTATTTCTTGTGTACGCATCCAGCGGGAAATGCCTTCAAATTTAAAATCTAGTAACGTTTCGACACTGATCCAGAGTCGTCTTGACTAGAAAGTAATGAATGGATTTTGAAACAAATCGAATCATGTTTAAATGACACAAAACCATTAAATTGATTTTAAAAGGTAATTCACAAAGACAACCTTTGAGGTTAAAATAGAATTGGAAAAGTTGGGGATTAGAAGAAAAATGCTTATTTTCAACATATGATTATATTGATAAATACCTCACATAATTATACATACATACAAACATACATGCATACAAACAAACAAACAAATAAACATACATACATATATATATATATATATATA
>NC_068982.1:124302284-124307503 GCF_001194135.2 Octopus bimaculoides
TATATGGTTGACCCTTGATCGACTCAGATATGTGCATTTTAGCACTGCTAAAACGCACATATCTGAGTCGATCAAGGGTCAACCAACACATTGAGTGTAGCTCCTTTTTTATCGAATTCTTTCTCCGAAGAAATATCCAATTAACGATATTCGATATGAAAATTTAATTTAATTTAATGTAATTTAATTCCTCAAATTGAATTAATTGGACATAGAAACAGATGTAGGAGCAAGGAATTTGATATTGTACAGAATTCAAATAAATTGATGTCTATACGTCAGTTTCTCTGTTTTCTTTTTCTATTATATATGTATGTATGTATGTATGTATGTATGTATATATAAAAGAAAAAATGGAATAGACAAAGCAAGACCAGAAAGAAGACGTGAAACAAGGGACGGAAATTCGTTGAAGAGGTTACAGGATGTGTGACGAAAGAGCTCAGACAAATAAACAAACAATAATAATAGTAAAGCTAAAGTGAAGATCAAATAAATAGTGCATGTGTTTAATTGGCAAAAGACGACTGTCCCCATATATAACAACTGTATTATAAGAGAGAGAGGGGGGGGGGTACGTGTGTGTACATCAAACTCAGTAGGCACAGCAAAGGCTTATAAAGATTCTTTTTTAAAAAAAGGAAGTTTTGAGACTCCAGTGTTAGACCTTCCAATTAGCGCTATTGTAGCTTTACTTACAACATTCTACGGAACCTGTGAGAACACTCCTGTAGCTATATATCAATTCAAGAATTATGTTGTTTATTTCAGTTTTCAATTCTTATGACAAGCGGAAGTCTTTCCATGTATTTTATCACGTAACTTTTCACAATGCATTATTTCTCACTGTTTTGTCGCCTATAAATGAGGTTTATCGATTCACAACACGTCCTTGTAATTCTGGCTTGTTGGTCGATGATAGATAAACAAGCAGTAATCACAAGTTTCTGTCGCCGTCGCTACCGTTCTAGATACGAGGCAAGATAAAATACGATATGCTTACATATCTTGTAAAGATACTGGCTTTACAACAAATGTAAAGAAACTGATTGGAAACATCTTATATCCATAATGGAAGATCTTTCATTACTTCATGGGGAAGAACAAAGGCAAAGAATTGGATGCTATTTTTTTCTTTTCTTTTTAGTATTCCTGTGTTTCCTGCAACGAGATTTACAGTTCTGAAAGAAACTTTTCCCAGAAGCTTAATTTTTTTCCACATTTTTGCCCTCATTTCAATTCCATGCACTTTTACTTTCCTATGAGTTAGTGAAAGCTATCCAAAACCTCAACCGCCTACGTTACGACTGTAATTGTTTTTTTTTCTTCTAATATAAGGAAGAATGTGTTTTGTTTCTAACGAACTGCGTACGAATCAAATAAGACACAATTGTTTGTATTTTTGAAACAATACGGCAAAAATATCTGACAATAAAAAAATTATTTCGGCAAAAAATGCTTACAGAGAGAATTCTAACAGTAAAGGTATTTACAGCGAAAATGCTTACATGAAAAATTCCTACCACAAAAGATAACTAATTCTGGAAGATTATATATATATATATATATACTTTATTTAAAAGCAGCAGAAATATAACAAAAAAACTGTTACTCGGAGTTTCACGTTCCCGTTCATCGGACAGTTTTGTTAGTAAAAACTGTCCGATGAACGGGGACGTGAAACTCCGTGTAACAATTTTTTGTTATATTTCTGCTGCTTTTAAATAAAGTATATTACTCTACCTCTGGTATTTGAGTACTCTTTTTTCCACTTTGTTGCACATTTATGTGCTTACGCCATGGTAAAATTTAATTTGTGGTCCGTGGGAAGAGCCATTTTAACGATGCGTCCTGTCCTAACTCTTCGAAACGCCTATGTTAGAATGGGGGCAGCTGATGAAGGAAAATGTTCTCTATGTGGCCTGAGTGTTTTCTGTACTCTGGTTATTATTTTTTTTTGTTTACGTTTTGTTTGCAACGTCCTGTACCCAGATATGCACATATATACACAGGTAGATGTAGGTATGCACATACTTGTACGTATATATGCATATACTCATTTATTATTTGTTTTATATATATATATATATATATATATACATACATACATATATGTATGTATGTATCTGTGTGTGCGTGTGCGCGGCTGTGTGTGTATACAAGGGGGTACTGAAAAGTTCCTGGCTTTAAGAGTGCTTAGAAAAACTGAAGGACCGCTGCAATAAGTCTTCCTGTATTTTTTTTTACCCAAAGCCAAGCACTTTTCATCCCACCTCTCTCGCGCGCGCGTGTATAAGACTTTAACAACATGATATTCGCAGCCCGGTGTGAACGAACTCCAGCTCAACCCTGCCTTAACTTCAGTAAGTATAATAACTAGGATGGAAATTTAGTTCATTACGAGGATGAGGCCTGGTTCAATGGTATCACTAAACAAAATATGATACCCGTAACATTAAAGCTGTGGCATGATGCTTGAAGCAGTAGAATAGTAGAACATCTACTTCGTCATCTTTGCTACACACAGTAAACTCGTTGATATTGATGCAAGCATTACATTTTTGGCAGAGTTACCCCAGGCGGGACTTCATAGCTTATTATGCACGCTGTAATTACTTCTCTAGTATCTTGTACTTCTGCTTTGCTTCACAGTCGAATACATTATTAATGGTACATTATATATTCTGAATATCTAAACATATCAAATTATACTTATAACCTGCAAGGCATTAAGGTTTATAGCATTAGCAATGAATAATAAAATACAAGCAGTCAACTTAACTCCACTCTCTCCACAATGCATAAGACTGCAGGAGACGGAACTCATGCGTGCAGTCACTCCCAACCTGATCTCATCATTACTTTACTTCATCTTTCACATAAATACTCAGTGTAACACATTCATCTCCTAATTTTCAACCAGAATACTGATTTTCTTTTACTGTATAGAATACTGTAAATTTTATATGAAAGAAAATTACCGGAGAATTTTCTTCTAATGTTTACCGTTTTACAAAATTAAACTAGAAAACTGTACAAAACAGAGAACACAATTGATAAAATTAAAAAGAAAAAAGAAAAAAAAAAAAAGAAAGAAGAGATAAAAGAAAAATAATCAAAACAATTCACCACCTTGGGTTGAAAAGTTGGGGGCTCTGGGAAACCTTTCCAATGGCTATTCAGACACGCTTGCAGCGTTGCCACGGGTGATGGCAAGGCTGATGCGCTGGAACAGCTAAGCGCCCTCACCAGTTACCTCTGCAAGGCGAGTTGCCAGTTAAGACAGGAATCTCGTAGTTAGTGGTCCGACCCCACCAAACGTCTCGAACGCCACAGGATGGAAAATGTAGTTGGCCGACAGATCGCGGTATTTCAGGATTTTGTTCCGCTCGGCCGCAGAAGCTGTGGATCTCGTCCTGACCGCAGCATCCAGGATGTGACAAGAAGCAAAGAAGTCGCTAATTGTGACATCCCAGACAAGGCATTTGCCTTGCGATCAGGGTTACAGGGTCAGGTCGTCAGGTCTCTTCCCATCACGTCTGGACAATCCAGATGGTTCCAAGATGGAGGGGATATTTGCCCGGGCCAAGCTCCTCTTGAGTATCAGGTTCAACTCCGTATGACGCGCGAAGCGATCAGCATTCTAGCGGCAAGAAAGGCCATGGAGACCTGTGGAGTCGAGAAGCCTGCTACAACGACAGATCAAACCCGTGCATACGTCATCTCCCACTCTGAGGGTGATGGAGACACGAAGTTCGTCCAAGCTGAGTAGGCCACCAACATTAGCCACAAGAATGGCGTCAATCCAGTCACCTGAGTATTTGGCGCTAGCAGACCGTAAGCGGCGCCTTGAAAACTGGTCCGACTGGATGAAGAGGGAGTCGAAGGTAACTTTCGAAATTATGTTATTCCAAGCTCTCTGACTCCGACAGTCCTCCACCTTCTCAGGAGTAGACAAGCCCAGTTTCCTCCAGTGTTGGAGAGCTTCATCCAACTCCCTGTTGGAACTGGTCCATGTTGGAGAAGAGAGGATGTTGCTGTAAATTAATGCTTAATATATATTGAGAACTGAATGAAATATACATGCACCATGGCTTCAAATTTTGGCACAAAGCCAATAATTTTAGTTGATATGATCCAACTCAGTGTTCGACTGGTAATTATTTTACCGACTCCGAAAAGATGAATGGCAAAAGTCGACATCGGCGGCATTTGAACTCAGAACGTGAATTCAGAAGAAACTCCGCAAAAAATGTTGATCGGTGCGGTAACGATTCTGCTAGCTTACCGCCATAATATGCATACATTATAGTCCTTTCTATTATAGACACAAAGCCTGAAGTTTGAGGGAGGGGGTAGTCGATTACATCATCCCCCAGTACTCAGCTTATTTTATTTTATCGACCTCGAAAGGATGATAAGCAAGGTCGACCTCGACGGAATTTGAACTCAGAATATGAAGACAGACGAAAAACCGCTAAGTATTTCGCCCGGCGTGCTAACGTTTCTGCTAGCCTGCCACCTTTACATGCATGCATAATAATCCTTTCTACTATAGGCACAAGGCTTGAAATTTGTGGGGAGGTGACTGGTCGATTACATCGACTCCAGTGCGTAACTGGTACTTATCTCATAGACCACGGAAGGATGAAAGGCAAAGTCGACCTCGCCGGAATTTGAACTCAGAACGTAAAAAAAAAAAATGCCGCTAAGCATTTTGCTCGGTGTGCTAACGATTCTGCCAGTGCTAACGATTCTGCCAATAATAATGGTGATGATGATGGTGATGGTGATGATGAGGAGGATGATGATTCTAAGTTTTGGTACATGGCCAACAATTATTTTGAGGTAAGTGGGTATAATGAAGCTATCCGAAGGTGAGATGGCCTTTATCTAACTGCGCTGGGTATAGGAGTGCAGTGTGGAACTTTCTACTTTTGGCAACGTGTTGCACTTTACAGTGCATCTATCTATCTATCTATCTATCTATCTATCTATCTATCTATCTATCTATCTATCTATCTATCTATCTATCTCTTCCGACGGACGTGCTGTCACATCGGCTGCAGAGGTAAACGTTTTTTTTTTTTACCTTATATTGCCCACATTTGTTAAAAAAATTTTCATATAATCTGTGCGAAGCACCCAAGCTTCATTTGTATATTTTTCGAAGGGAGAAATTGGCCTCTAGGGGCAGTTCCAGCCCCGTCAAAATATAA
>NC_068982.1:124311454-124321086 GCF_001194135.2 Octopus bimaculoides
CTAATTGGTTCCAAGACGTGCGACTTGACTCGAAAAACGATGTAACACGAAGAATCGTTAAAAAAAAATGTATTAGTTCACATCTGTTTTAATAAATGATTTGGACATATTTTCGTTTGTATTTTTGATTTTCTGCTTCATATTAGTTTTTATATGCTTATTTTTTTTATATAAAAAAATAAGACGATGTTAGTGAGTATATTGTGTGTGTGTGTGTATGTATGTATGTATGTATGTATGTATGTATGTGTGCGTGTGTGTATCTATGTATGATGCTTGCATGTATGCATGTATATATGTGTATTCCTAGACCTTATTTCATGCGTAATTTCAATTTGATGTCAATGTATTATTATATTTCACTAAGTACAGTAAGATTTTTTGGTAGGATGTTAAGAGATACTTCGTATTTTCCATATTTTCTGTTTTGATTTCATTCCAGATTTGTTCAGATTTTTTTCTGCCAGATTTTGGCAGAAAAATGTAATATTATAAAGCACCTTTCCCACCGTCATATCAAAAGCGAGAGTTCTTTTTTTTTTTTTGAAACATTGATGAACATAAAATCTCTGGCAGAGATGGATTGACTGAATTTCGACGAACTGAAGGCAGATTTCTGCAGTACAAAATGTTTAATCGATCTTTGAAGTTTGGAACAAATATGCTTAGTCCATTTAGGGGAAGATCAATGATTTTTTTAGCGTTGCTCAAAAGTTTAAAACAAAAATAGTGTGTAAGGTGGGGATCGCAAATCGCAACAAATGGACACGTTTTTATATATTCTAACTTTCTTGTAGCAGAACAGATGCATATGAAACAGTAATGTTGTGAAACTGCTACAAATATAATAACAATGTTATTATATTTGCAACAGCGCAGTCAACGCTGGATTAACCATTAAGCAAAATAAGCACGTGCTTAGAACATCAAGGGGTGGGGGCACCACAGAAACGAAAATGGTTTACGGCACAAAAGAAATCGCTTTAAACTTGCTAAAATGATATTCGTAATGCCTTATCTCTACTAAGTATAGAAACAGAAGTTTTACATAAAATTAGTTTTAACAATATCATCGAAGACTTAGCAATTAAAAATACAAAAAGCAAAAAACAAAACAAAACAAAAAAAAAAACAAGGAGAAAACTTTTAAATATAAATAAAGTAGAAGCATACAAAAATAAACTTTATTTTCCATCCTACTGTTAATTTTGTTTCACTTCGAAAAATAAAAATTGATTTTATGGTTTATTATTTGTTTACATTTTGAATCATTTACGTATACGTAAGAGCACCAAAACCTTTTAAGTGCTTATGGCCTCTATGGGCCTTAATCCGGCCCTGACTGCAATGAATATTAATTTACCTATGGAAAGTAGTGGCAGACTACACTTGTGTATCATAACTTAATAACATGGTCATTTTATAATCCAACAAAACCATCATTAAAGTTCAAGCTTGTATTTTCAAAATTTAATCCTTCTTAAGCCTTGGTCCCGATTTTTTGATGTCGGCTCGACTAGAAAGTGTGTTCCCTGTGCAATTAGGGCAACACACCTCCATCTGCCACTGCCATTGTTATGTCTACTGCCAAGAAGGTTGGTTCTCTTTTCCGTGTTAGCAAGTTTCTGACGCCTGAAAGCACCTTGTAAGGCCACCATTCAACCATGCATTGAATATTGCTGTCATCTTTGGGCTGGTGCTCCCTCTTATTGTATTGACTTGATCGAATTCAGAATCGTGTTATTAACATGATAGGTCGTCTTCCTTCTACAGGGTTGGAGTCTTTGTCTTTTAGATGGTATTGTGACCTATCATGTCGGGGTCACCATTATAGATGGTGGTGGTCTCACGTGGTGAAACCATCTAATAACGACTCTGGAATAATAAATATAATGTGCCAGTTAGAAAAGAGAGAGACACAACCGAATAGAATGTCTGAGAGAAGATTTATTGATATGTTAATTCGTGTGTTTGCGTGTGCATCATGTATACAGAATAATAAACAGGTCGTTACGAGAACAAAGTGTATGTGTATCTAGGCATGGATGTATGTGTATGCGTCAAGTACATATAAGAACAACAATGAAGAGAACAGTGAGAGAGTCTATAATGAGAAGTTAGACGAACTTCAAAATTACTGTAATATTGCTTGTAAGCAGTGCAGGCTGTGAAAGTAGATTTTCCAAGTAGGGGATGATAAAGGATTATCCTCAGAATTTCATAGCAAACAGCAGACTGGACAATTTAGACACAATCAGCATGAATAGAGGACGTGACGAAAATCTGAATCTTGATGACATCATCCTTCATTTTGCGGCGAAATACTGAAGTAAGAGAATTGTCACTTTTACAGTTTGTGTTACTGTAACTGGGCGGATGGGAACATTTGCCTTCTTTGATGTTTCATTTGTTTTATTTATTGTAACTTTGCAATTGCAATGCGAGGTGACTTTGGATTTGATTTAGTAAAACTCATTATTACTTATACAAAATCTATATTTGTCCTCACAGTTTTCTAGCAGAATTTTGTACGAGCTGCTATTATTCGGACTTTTAACAAACGTTAGCTGTGAGACATCTCAATCGAATGGAAACAATGAAATTGCGTAAATAAGGGCCATAATCAACGGCTGAAAGAACAAAACTCAAAATTGTAAAAAGTCTCGGTCATTAGGACGTCTTAATTGAAGTTGGGCGCTCATACGGGCTCCCTAAAGGTCTTTCAGACAGTAGTGTAACTTGGTAGGGGTGGCAGGCAAGAGGGATGGTCCTCCCTGGGCGACACTTTTATGGAAGCAGTACTTTAGGGTTGGTGTATAAGACCCCTCCAGTGAGGGCACGGGAAACTAAAGGGGTGTCCTGGCGGCACACTCTCCAATACGCCACTGCCTCCAAAATATCAACAACGGAACAGATAATTTGAAAATTTTGTTGAGTCAAGGAAACCAGCCTAAAATTTGAAACCTGAACTCCCGGCCCACAGGTCATTTTCCCACAATGAGTCTCGGACTTCAATTTTTGATGTGTTTTCTTTTATTATTTGTTTGTTGCATGGAAATATAAATACATTTGTTGATGTAGAGTCGACCAACGAAGAATGTTTGTCAGTCCTTCCTTCGCTCATTAATCAAGTGGGTCCACTTGTCAAGGCACAAATAAAAAGTAGTCACAGACAAAACAACGGTGTAGTGTTCGTCTCCCGGAAACTCTTCATACCAGAGATTTTCAGAGAATTACAATTCGACCTCGGTGTTAAATTTTGACGAAAAGAATTGCAGTCTGGTTTATTTACACACACATGCACTTACTATCAACATGAATCTAAACTTATTCTGCGTGCACGTAATTATTTTCTAACACGTGAAAGCATTGCCAGGCAGACACATATTTTGACATACATACACACTGCTAACAATTCGACTCAATTATTCTCATCTACACAACCAACACATACAAATATTTCAAAATTGCCTGTATTGGTGTAATTTTCCACGTTGAATCTCAGCCACTAATTCATTTTTTCCAGAATTTTTTTGAAAAAACGCTACTAAATCAGAAAACAGAATTTGGATGCTGTCATTTTGTACGTGACTGCACGTGCTGTCAACTGTAAACAAATGAAATATTAGCGGAATTCTGCTTTACACACTCTATATAACTCCTCGTAACTTTTTTATTTTGGGGAATTTTCAGAAAATTTTTGCGTATTTGTATTCTACGGGAATTCATACGATTACGCAAAAAATAAGAAAAAAAATGTTTAATTGGCGCATGATTTAAGGCCTATTTAGGTGGAGAGCACTGCCCAAGGAGTTATGACGGACGAACTGTAGACAGGAACTTCGCTGCGAGTTAGCTAGGGAGCTGGTCTGCAACGAAGTTGACTTTCGATTAAGCGGATTTCTACGAAGCAGGAGTTGACTGGCGGCTGTCGCCCTCGTGTGTTTAATTAAATAACTCTTTCACTAACACATTCTGGGTCTCCGTTTATTATTTTTTTTTGTGTGTATAACTTAACTAAAGCTATAACTGGTGACTCCACAGAAGAACAACAACTTTCGCTCCGCACATCCAAGTAAACAAGAAATAAAAGAAACATGGCAAGCGATCACACTACAGCACTGAGGGTACTACAATTCTGGTCGAAGAGGGCTGAGCTATGGTTCGCGCAGGCCGAAGCGTAATTTAACATATACAAAATAACATCAGACCTAACGAAATATTCGTACGTAGTAGCGGCACTAGATGAGGACACGGCAACGAGGGTGCTGGACATTTTAACCCAACCCCCAGCAACGCACAAATACACCATGTTATACGTTCCGGCAGAGCAACCAGGAAGCGGCAGTCAAGATACTGGAGGACCTGCGGCAGTTAGCGAAAGCAGCCGACAAACATTTTTTATTCAGTGGTGATATGGTCAACGCCATAGGGTCGGCCCCGAGACATGGTAGAGTTAAGCAAGAGACCTGTGTTTCTACCACACAAAGTTCAGGAAAAAGACTACGAAGTGCAAACAACCATGTAGCTTCAGGATTCCTTAGCGATCAACCCCAGGAAACTCCAGGGCCGGCTGTCATTAACTACCCAAAATTTGCAAACTTTAAAAGCTATTAACTCCTTATTTATTGATTTATAGCGAAAATGAATTTCATGTCAATGATTACCATGCAAAACTACACCAATACATCAAATGTAAAATCAATTGAAGAAATTGAAAAGTGACAGCCAAATAGAAAAGATCCCAGAAAATTAATGGTGAAATATGCGACCGGGAATGACTAATGTCTTCTTCAACAACTGGCTGTTTATTGTTTTGTTTGTAAGCATTTCTTTTTTTTTTACCACAAACTACAAAACTTGCTCGGGTGAGTTTGCTGACTGACAAGATACGATTGTAATTCAGTTATGAGAACTTTGAAAAATATAAAGCAGCTTTGCTGACATACTTGACAAGAAGCTTGGTTCCTCTTTAGACTCAATACTAGTCCAACGGATTAAAATAGAACAACGGCGTTGGCGGAATGTGCTTGATCGAACGTGTCGTTGCAGTGATAGACATTCTGACAGAATGTGGTTGAACTTGGAGAGGTGATAATGAAACTTTTGGATAATAAAACAATGGCAGCTAATCTAGTCTTAATGACTTAGCTCTTTCTGACCGCATAAAATAAAATAGAAAGCAGCTGATTTGGTCTCCTTCATGCTGCGTGCTCTAATATTAAATCATCCTTATGTGGATCAGTTAACAGTTGATTTTGATGGTACTGAACTTGAAATAAATAGAAACGGCTTGATGTCGAAAGTGCGCAGAGAAAAGGAGATCGAGAAAAAAAAAATCAAGTGATGGATTTGCATCTGAAGTTTATGAAGAGCTTTCTTCAAGAGACATATTGCCAGTGAAATCATTCGTTCCTATAGTAAATGTCTTTATAGCGATTTGAACAGAAGAGCAACAGCTTAGGTCTATGCGACAGCGCATTTTCGTTTTTAATTGGTTTAAAACTTTCAGAGACACAGCTACGTGGAGCAGTCGAAACATTGATTAAAGACTATCTAAATGTATTGATATTTTTACCTTACAAGTGAACTGTGGCATTTTCGTGCAAATTCATTCTCTTTTCTTGGATAATTCTGCTACCAAGCAGAGTTATCCAGAAAAGAGAATGAATCTGCCAGCGAGACCGATGTTAAATGTTTCTCCATGACTTGATGCAATTAGTTTTTCCCTAATATAAAACAAAATTACGACTATTCATATTTCTGATGGTAACGTATTATTTAGGAAAAAGATAATTATTACAGCTAAAGAGAATTAAATTAATTGAGAACCACCATGTCTCAAGGTGAAAAAATACTGTTTACATTTAGCATCATCTTTTACTTGTTTCAATCATTGGACTGCAGCCAGACAGGAGCACCACCTTGAAAGCCTGGTACTTATTTTATGGGTTTTCTTGCCGAACTGCTATGTTACAGAGCATAAAATGCAATAGACTGCACAGCTTTCCACTTGAAGACACAATTCATGATTTTACATTTTAAAAATTAAGAAAGAACATGTTTCAAGTTAGTTAAGTTTGTATGTGCTATTAAATTATTAAAAAGCATACGTTTTTGATTTTTATCAAACTTATAACTTTTTAGTGAGACGACACTCAAGTTCCATATAAATTAGAATCTCATCAAGCCTAACTCCAGCGTGGGGAAGTGCTCATGATTTTACTAACCCTCCGTGTCTGATGAGATCTGAGCAAAATTGTCATTTGTACATGTTGGGTAATAAATTAACATACACATTTATTTATTTGAAAGAAAATTACCAAAGAACTTTTTTCTGTTATGAAACCATTTGTAGGGAAGAAAGAGAAAACCCCCCAACAATGCAGCACCAAGTGCCTCGATTGCTCGCACCCCACAAGGTTCAAAGAAACCTACTGAAACAAGCCAGCACCCTCGCAGCGTTACCACGGGCGATGGCGAGGCTAAGGCGTTGGGAAAGTCAAGCGCCGTCACGGGCATCACTTGACACCTCGGTGAGGCGAGCTGCCAACGGTGACAAGAACTTTGCGGTTAGTAGCCTAGTCCCTCCGAACGTCTCAAACGCCACAAGTTGGAAGAGATAGTTCAGTCAGGTCCCAGTATTTCAGGGTTTTCGTTCGTTCGGCTACGGAAGCAGTGACCCTCCCATTTATTTCAGCATACAGGATGCGGGAGGGAGCAAAAGAATCGCAGACTGTGACATCCCAAATGAGACATCTGTCTCTAACCCAGGGACAGAGGGTAAGACTATCTGGTCTCTTCCCATTACTTCTGGATAATCCCGCCGGCTTCAGAACTGAGGGGATATTAATCTGAGCCAGGACCCGCTTAATGACAATAAATATAATCTGATTTTTGAGACTTGGTATAGCTTATTGCTGTTGTTACTTAGCCCCTGTCGGCTTTAAATGGGCAGATCAATGATGAAAGATATTCTAGCTCTGACTACCTTGTTTTTCGCGTTCCACCCTCACCCAGACATTGTATGTAGAACCATTTTATCGAATGTGCTCCCCACCCACGCCCCTTTTAAAAGAAATAGAGCGATATAGGGAAATTTGGCTGCTGACCCAATGGGTTCCCTGTTAACATGATTTCCCTATTAACATGTTCATAAATAATTATTTTACCAAGACAACACCTTCATGGGACACCAGAGGGAAAAAAGGCAAATTCGATCCTCGAGTATTTGAACTCATCAGCAGTCAGTCCCAACTTAATCAATCGTTGTTTGTGTAAAGGCTGAAAGACCTGTTCAATGATGCATAACGGACGAGTTTGTTATATCTCCATGGTAAACAAAACGTTAGTTACACCAATTAGTTCAACGAGGTAACAAGGCGGTGGTTCTCAGGTGAGAGAATAGAAAACTATAACTTTTCCTGTTGTCTTAAACTGCAAAACTGGCGAAAATTGCACCAGTCGATCAGGAGGGAATCATTATAACCAATTCATTAGTGGAAAAAACAGAAAACAATGAAGCAGAACAAAATACAGAACTATCATCGTCTGTTTACCGCGACGAAAACAGCGGAGAAAATTCACTCAGTTGTGAACAAGTATCTTCCACTACTGCTATACCGCCAGTAGAGGAAGAGAGGGGGGAATATAAAGTCAGAGCAAGAGGAAGTTGTGATAATGACTATAAGCGGACCTTAGCGAACGGAGTTCTTCAGGCACAGCGTAAAATGGAAATGGAAACACTGGTTTCTGGAGATAAAAAGGACTCGCTACCTCGTGATGAAAGTATAATTAGTGCAGAAGCTCTTAATTTAACTTTACATCAAGTAAGTTACTTCCAAAATACTTTGTTAACATGAAGAACAGCAAGAGATATTTGAAATATAAATTGAGAGAGAGAGAGAGAGAGAGAGAGGGAGAGAGAGAGAGAGAGAGAAAGAGAGAGAGAAAGAAAGAGAGAGAGAGAGAGATATGAAGGGAAAACGCGGGTGAGACGAAAACAACTTGGAGAGAGGTTGATCGAGATGGATTCTGAAGAAAGAGCGAGAGAGAGAGAGAGAGAGAGAGAGAAAGAGAGAAATGAAATTGTAACGTGTGTGATTACATGTGGTTATTTCTTGATACGGACTAATAACGAGATTTTTCTTTTTTTGTACACTGATATTTTGTTGTTGACAGTTTCATATAAAATTTCCTTCAGACTTTCGAAAGAAACTAGAAAATAAATTAACTCCATTACCCCCTAATTTCCAACCGTTCATCAGACCTACCATGTTACGGTTTTACTTTTCTCTAGATCCACTCCAATTTTATGTATGTAAAAATAACATGTAACCTATTTTAGTGGTGCACTTAGGTGCGGGTTGAGATTTGGCAGTATGAAAGTAACAATCGCTTGAATTTAAAGATCCCTTTGGTTTCATTGTGAAATTCCTTTTAAACAGAGTTAAATATTTAAGCATGTATACTCCATATGAAAATACAAACGAGAAAAAGAATACTGACGCTACAGGCTAACCTAAATATTTTATTAGGATTTTCTTTCTACCCACGACATACTAACTTAAATATTTACGAACTTCACAAATTGTTCGTTAGTCTTATATTCCGAACTGGTCATATTATTTAAATTATTTACCTATTTAATTTTTATTGAAGGTGTTTCGAAATTCTATATCCTTTTTTTTTCCATCGGAATCTGCTTACATTAGTTATTTTAGCAACATCTGCGTGAAGATTCAACCCAATTGCGATTTTTAAAAAATTCTATAATCGATGTTGGTAGAAACCTAAAATATTTTTATTGTTATACTTGGGGATGGTCCAACATACGATTTCACATCAAGAATTTTGCAAAACAAATACATAAACGTAATAAAATATTTTTCTTATCATAAATATCTTCACGTCCATGTGCCGTCTGTAACAAGAATTAAAATGGTTCTATAGCATTTTCGTCTCGTATTTAGTACAATCACCTTATTGGTTTCCACATTAATGAAATTATTATTGAAATGAATTATTTTTTTTTTAAATAATAAGGGTTGAAGTATGTTATATGTAATATATATGTAGTAGTAGTATGTAATATGTAATTTGAAATATACAATGAGTCAAATTCAAGATGTATCAACGCTTCTGGCGTAAATTTGACGCTTCAATAGTGTAGCGAAGGAACACCCGCTTTTTCAGAAATGTAACTACAAAAATACACAAAATCTCAAAACAAGCACGTGAGAGAGAAATAGAGAGAGAGAGCTGTCGTATATGGAAAGCTACAGATATTTTATTTGACAGTCTATTAAAGTTGTTACTGAACAAGCACCTGCATTGAGAAAAGCCCGACACAATTGAAAAGCAACTTGCAACGCCTAAGCCGTCGTTTAAAAGCTTTCTGTTTACAGAAAATAAGAAAATTACACAAAGGGCTCCTGAGTGCAACTTATAAATAGATAAATAAATAAATAAATAAATCATGAAGTAGCGATAACTTAAACATTTTACCGAAAGGAAAATATTACATCAAATTAAGAATGTTTTAATTTTATGAATTAAAAAAAAAAATGGAACAAAAAAAAAAAAAGAAAATAATTGTGTGCGTGTATGTGTAGGTATATATATATATATAT
>NC_068982.1:124321199-124322889 GCF_001194135.2 Octopus bimaculoides
TGACACAAAGCCAGAGATTTTGAGGGGCGTGGGAAGGTACTTATTTTATCGACCTCGAAAGGATTAAAGGCAACGTCGACCTTGGCAGCATTTGAACTGAGAACATTAAAACCCGATGAAATGCCGCTAAGTATGCTGTCTGGTACACTAACGATTTTATCAAAATCTAATGGTTACCAGTGTGTTTCTGTCTACCAACCTCTGAGACCAGGGTTCTGTCATTATATTTGAATTTCGCGGAAGTATCCCTTTCTACTATAGGCACAGGGCCTGAAATTTTGGGGGAAGGGGATAGTCGATTTCATTGATTCCAATGCACTACTGGTACTTATTTTATCAACTCCGAAAGGATGAAAGGCAAAGTCGACCTTCGCGGAATTTCAACTCCGAATGTAAAGACGGACGAAATACCGCTAAGCATTTCGTTCGGCGTGCTTACGATTTTGCTGATTCGCCGCCTTATTTCATGGAAATATTGTTTTCAAATTTTGGCACAAGGCCAGCAATTTCGGAGGAAGGGATAAGTCGATAAAGTCAACCCCAGTGCTTGACTCGTAATTATTTTATTGACTCTGAAAAAAATGTATGGCAAAGTTGACCTCCTCGGAATTTGAACTCAGAAAGTGCTTAGTGGCATTTCATCCGGCGTGCTAAAGATTCTGCTGACTCGCCGCCTTATTGATACCCCGTTCAGTGGGAATCATAAGTTGTTCACCTTGCTAAATACTAGCTATCTATAAATTGTGTGTGGAGGCGCAATGGCCCAGTGGTTAGGGCAGCGGACTCGCGATCATAGGATCGCTGTTTCGATTCCCAGACCGGGCGTTGCGTTTATTGAGCGAAAACACCTAAAGCTCCACGAGGCTCCAGCAAAGGATGGTGGCGAACCCTGCTGTACTCTTCCACCACAACTTTCTTTCACTCTTACTTCCTGTTTCTGTTGTGCCTGTAATTCAAAGGGTCAGCCTTGTCATGCTGAATATCTCCAAGAACTACGTTAAGGGTACACGTGTCTGTGGAGTGCTCAGCCACTTTGCACGTTAATTTCACGAGCAGGCTGTTCCGTTGACCGGATCAACTGGAACCCTCGACGTCGTAAGCGACGGAGTGCCAACAATAAATTGTGTACAGTTATATGATATATTATTCCTTAAATGATAAATAAGAACTATATTACATTCTCAATACAGTTTACTACAAGTGATTAACTATGAACATATGCTCTTATACTAGCACATAGTGACGGTGGTTGAAGGGAAGGCAGTGAAGTCAAAGGTGTTGATGGTGGTGGCATCAGATGTCTGAATGAATGGTGTATGTATGGCAGTTGTGGTGGCGATTGTGGTGGTACTGGTGATGGTGAGGGTTGAAAACGATCAACAGAAAGAGAGAGAGAGAGAGGAAAAAAGTGGTTAGACAGGAAAAAAAAAAATTGTACTGACCACTGAATGGGAAGACGAAAATTGTTGTTTATCATGCAGCTTTGCAATAAGTTCCAAGTGGACAAATCATATCATTGTTTTGATGAAAAATGTTCATTGCTTGAAAAATACAGTCCAAGTTTAATAAAATTTAATATGTATTCAGTGCATGAAGTGTCATTGTTGGGCCCAAGGCCCAATGAAGAGTCCTCCACAGGAGTCAGCTTAAAGGCCGCCCTTTTGGGTAGCTTTTAAGCTAGTATATATAT
>NC_068982.1:124322899-124325161 GCF_001194135.2 Octopus bimaculoides
ATATATATATATATATATATATATATATATATATATACTCTTTTACTCTTTTACTCTTTTACTTGTTTCAGTCATTTGACTGTGGCCATGCTGGAGCACTGCCTTAAGTCAAGCAAATCGACACCTGGACTTATTCTTTGTAAGCCTAGTACTAATTCTATCGGTTCTTTTGCTGAACCGCTATGTGACGGGAGCATAAACACACCAGCATCAGTTGTCAAGCTAGGGGGACAAATACAGACACACACATATATATATACATATATACGACGGGCTTCTTTCAGTTTCCGTCTACCAAATCCACTCACAAGGCTTTGGTCGGCTCTAGGCTATAGTAGAAGACACTTGTCTAAGATGCCACGCAGTGGGACTGAACCTGGAACCATGTGGTTGGTAAGCAAGCTACTTACCACACAGCCACTCCTGTGCCTGATTAGAATAGACCCATCTTTAATTTGTTGCTGTCTGTTTGAAGGTAATTTTTAGCAAGGCATCCTTCCAGATTCTTTGCCTGCTCTTGGAGTATGAGGTCCCAATATTCACTGTGGAGGGCTTTGACAGGAGAGTCAGAAATGCCCGGGACTTCCTTGCTGCGATGGGCTTCTTTCAGTTTCTGTCTACCAAATTCACTCACAAGGCTTTTGTTGACCTGAGGCTATAGTAAAAGACACTTGCCCAAGGTCCCACACAGTGGGACTGAAACTGGAACCGTGTAGTTGGGGAATAAGCTTCTTACCACACAGCCATACCTGTGCTTATATATATATATAAATATGGGAACCTGTGAAAGAGGTAGCCCCAGGAAGACCTGGGATGAGGTGGCCAAGCACGACCTTTGAACATTAGGCCTCACCGAGGCAATGACTAGTGACTGAGACCTTTAGAAATATGCTGTGCGTGAGAATACCCGGCAAGCCAAGTGAGACTATAACCCGTGGCCTATGCCAGGGGTGTAGCCAGCCCACTTATGCGTACCTTTCTTTCATTGGACACTAAACTCTGCTTGCGAAGACCTGTTGAGGCAAGTGAAATCAAAATCAAATCAAATTTGCAAATTCGATGACTGGCACCCGTGCCAGTGGAGTACTAAGAGCACCATCCAAGTCATTTGACTGCTGCCATGCTGGACCACTGCTTTTTATTGAACAAATCAACCCCAGGACTTATTCTTTGTAAGCCTAGTACTTATTCTATCGGTCTCTTTTGCCGAACTGCTAGATTACAGGGATGTAAACATACCAGAATTGGTCGTCAAGCGATGGTGGGTGGGAGTGGGGACAAACACAGACACACAAACATATACATACATACATACATACATACATATATATATACACACATATGACAGGCTTCTTTCAGTTTCCGTCTACCAAATCCACTCACAAGGTTTTTGGTTGGCCTGAGGCTATAGTAGAAGACATTTGCCCAAGGTGCCATGCAGTGGAACTGAACCTGGAACCACGCGGTTGGTAAGCAAGCTACTTAACTCACAGCCACTCCTGCACCTATATATATATATATATATATATATATATATATATATATATATATATATATATATATATATATATATATTTATTTATTTATATATATGATAATTGAACAAGGAGACGAACTCTCAGGATGTTGTTAAACCATTTATATCTTGAATTCTTCTACATATGTTTGAACAAATGTACACTAAAATCTCCGGCAGGATAAATTATGGTCAGCAATGCATCAATCTCTTCAGGAAGGAAATAAATAATAAACTCATCAAACAGACATGTTAACAGAGATAGAAAGTCCTATAAAATGTTACATATTTATATTCATAGAGAAAAGCTGAACATTAGAAGCATCTTGAGAGAAAAGCTGAACATTAGAAGCATCAGTTGTGGCGTGCAAGAGAGACGATTGCGCTGGTATGGACATGTGGTGAGAATGGAGGAGGATAGCTGCGTGAAAAAGTGCCACACCCTAACAGTTGAGGGAACCCGTGGAAGAGGTAGGCCCAGGAAGACCTGGGCTGAGGTGGTGAGGCAAGACCTTCGTACATTGGGCCTCACCGAGGCGATGACTACGGACCGAGACCTTTGGAAATGGGCTGTGCGTGAGAAGACCCGGCAAGCCAAGTAAGATCGTTGCCAGTGCCCCTGGACTGGTTCTTGTGCGGGTGGCACATGAGATGCACCATTTTGAGCGTGGCCGTTGCCAGTACCGCCTGACTGGCTCCTGTAGGATTTTCGAGCGAGATCGTTGCCAGTGCCCCTGGACTGGCTT
>NC_068982.1:124325267-124331158 GCF_001194135.2 Octopus bimaculoides
GACACGTAAAAGCACCCACTACACTCTCTGAGTGGTTGGCGTTAGGAAGGGCATCCAGCTGTAGAAACTCTGCCAAATCAGACTGGAGCCTGGTGTTGCCATCCGGTTTCACCAGTCCTCAGTCAAATCGTCCAACCCATGCTAGCATGGAAAGCGGACGTTAAACGATGATGATGATGATGATGATGTACACTTAAGCAACGTTTAGCTACCTTGTAATTATTCCCATGGATTTTTCCTTTAAATTGTAAAGTCCCTTTCTCTCTCTCTCTCTCTCTCTCTCTCTCTCTCTATATATATATATATATATATATATATATATGTTTATATATTTTGGCACAGGCACAGACAGATGCAAGTGTGGCTGTGTAGGTTAGACACTTGCTTTCCAGCCTTAGGTTAACTCCCACTGCAGGACACCTTGGACAGGTGTTTCTACCATAGCCCTCTCCATCATTTATGAGAAAACAAAATAGGATCTGCTTCTACATAATTTTTCTTCCTTGCTATGGTGTTAATACTAAAATATGGCTATCAGTTGGAATCTAGGGAGACTTAGTAGCATGTACTATGCTTTTCCTAATTGTTTAAGGTCTCTAGGTCCCTATTCAGTTTGGAACAGACATAGACACCTTTTTGATCTCAAACCTTTGACCTAGTGGAACACCCATGATATGATAGCTGGAAGAATAGAGGAAAGCACCAGCACTGGGCTTGTACTTGTTTACTGCTGAGTAACCTGTTGTAACATGAATTGAAGTGCCTTACACAAGGACACAAAATATTACCCAACCCAGGAACTGAACTCACAATCTTAAGGTTCTGAACCAAAAATTCAAACCTTTGGAAACTGTATTAATATTATTGACTATGGCAATGCATCCCCTATTTGATCAGTGCAGCCCTCTTCTCTATCAGTAGGTGCTTTCTACATGCCAACTGCATGAGCACCAGTTACGTGACACCGACATTGGCCATAACTATGATCTCACTTTAAAAAGTGCTTTGCTTTTCATTATCTAATTTTCAGCTATGTCATTCTATAATTTGAAGAAGGTGTGGCTGAAAAGTATTTCTGTAAAACACACGTAGCCAATGAGTTCTCTGTAATTATCTTAACAAACCTCTTATTTTTCATAATATTGAGAAATGAGTTTGATTAAATCCCACATGATGAAAATGTCAAACTTTGTTGTGAATGTCTCAACATGACTATTCTTAGATGTTTTCATTTTAAAGCTCACTCTTTCATGCTTGCATGGGTCAGATAGAATTTGTTGAGGAAGATTTTTTTTACAGCTGGTTGCTCTTTCTGTTGCCAACCCTCATCTCATCCCAAGCAAAGTAATATTTCCCCTTGTCCTAATTTGGAAGGTGGTCTCATAAGACATGTTTTTACAAAAGATTACAAATGGACAACAGCACTTGTATGACAGTGATATTTATTTACAATTAATGCCCTGCCACGCGCGCGCGCACACACACACACACACACACACACATGCACACACACGCACACGTGCACACACATGACAGGATTTTTCTGGATTCTGTCTGCCAAAAATACACACAAGACTTTGGCCTGACCTATTTTATAGTAGAAGACACGTGCCCAAGGTACTGTGCAGTTAGATTGAACCAAGAGCCACACAGTCATGCCTGCACATAAATTTGAACTGCTCTCAGTTTCATGCTGTGAGAACATGATGGTCAAACATGTTTGTATACCATGTGTTGTGTTTCCAAGCAATTTTAACAGACTTATATATACAACATGGCTGGTGTTTTAAAAAAAAAAAAGTATAAGAGAGGACAGGTGTTTGCATGTATGCACACATAAGCGCGCGCACGCACACACACACACAAACTATCAAACAGAGAGAATGAATGCTCAACACTGTGTGTGTAGTGCAGAAATGTTTTGTAGTTAAGAAGTTAGAGAATGAGCGATGAAAAGAGACGATAAAGTGAACATCATATAGATGTTAAGTATGAAACTTTGAAAGTGACAATGGATGGTGAAATGGATTATGAAGCTTAATGATGGTTCGTTTTGGTCCGACAGATATCTAGGTGCAATCTATAAAAGCAGTATTGTATACATAACTTGTCTTTATTTTCTCATTCA
Organism: Octopus bimaculoides; assembly: GCF_001194135.2. Classification (NCBI taxonomy): domain Eukaryota; kingdom Metazoa; phylum Mollusca; class Cephalopoda; order Octopoda; family Octopodidae; genus Octopus; species Octopus bimaculoides. The sequence goes on from NC_068982.1 coordinate 124,327,396, forward strand.
GTCAGCTTTTGTATATGTCATGTTGTTGCTTAGCCCCAGACTCGAACAAATTGAACAGAACTATTAATGAAAGGTATTCCAGCCATGTCTATTCTATCTTTATCTCAGACAATCTATATCCAAGACTATATTAATTAATGTGTCAGGTAGGCACATTAGATGATGTACTTTAAGTCACCTGCCATGAAAAACTGTAAATAAATATATATATAGATATACTTAACATATTATGAGGTGAATAGACATCAACTGTAACTTGAAGCATCTCTAGATAAAAATATGATTTTATTCTTTAGCTTAATGGTGTTCAGCACTTGTGCATGGGGAACAGAATATCCTCCTCCTCCTCCTCCTCCATCACCCCACCACCATTGTCATTACCATCGGGGACGTAAACACACCAGCATCGGTTGTCAAGCGATGTTGAGGGGACAAATACAGACACACAAACATATACACACACATACATACATATATACGACAGGCTTCTTTCAGTTTCCATCTACCAAATCCACTCACAAGGCTTTGGTCGGCCCGAGGCTATAGTAGAAGATACTTGCCCAAAGTGCCACACAGTGGGGATGTACCTGGAACCATGTGGTTGGTAAGCAAGCTACTTACCACACAGCCACCTCGTTAGCAAAAATGCTAATTTCATTAATTAACGATTAATGGATTAATAGTTTGATGCCCATGTTTGTTAACTACATCATTGTTGTTGTTTTATTGTCATTTTACTTGTTTTTGTCATTGAACTGGAGCAAAGCTGGGACACTGCCTTGAAGGATTCAGTTGGACAAATCAACCTTAGAAAATCTGGTACTTATTCTATCAATGTCATTTGCTGAAATGCTCAGTTCAGGGACATAAATGAACCAGCACTGGTTATCAAGTGGTGGTGGTGGGGATAAACACATGCACAAGTACACATATACAACAAGCTTCCACATAGTTTCCGTCTACCAAATTCACTAACAAAGCATTGGCTGGCTCAGGGCTGTCATAGCCCAAGGTGCTGCACAGTGGGACTGAACCCCAAACCACATGATTACAAAGCAAGCTTCTTAATCACACAGTTATGTCTGTTCCTGTTAGAAGTACCCATGCAAAATTATCCAGTTATTTTTTTAAAAAGAATTATTTAATGCTGTTGAAATCTAATCATTCTCTGTGTTTTAAAAATGTTCTCTTTGCGCATATATTTATCAATTAGGTGGTTTGTGATAAAACGAGGCATTTAACCATTGCATTAAACTTATATCAGTGATTAAACACTGAGGAAGGAAACTACTCTGTGATTAAATGTTTGATCAATCTATTTCAGTAATGGCGAGCTGTCAATATCATTACATCTGGTGTTTGCATTCATGATTGCTTATGGTCTGCCACATCAATTATCATACAGGTCATATCCATGAGTACAGTAAAAGCAATGAATGTATTTAATAGATGTGAATTATACAACTGAATAAAAAGTTGGCTAAACAGATGGTAAACAATATTATTTCATAGAGTGAATTAGCAGAAACTGAGAAAACTTGTGATGTTCTGCATCAATAAATAGTACTGAGTTGGCCAAAAAGTCCATTTGACTCTTATTGACACTAAACTGCAAGCACTTTTATCAGTACTTCAGTCTGTACCTTGGACATGCAAGCTTCTTAAATACTTGACATTTCAATATAGTTTGAAGTGAACTTGTAATGAGACAGGCTGTTTTTTGTGTGCTTGAGATTACCCTGAAAATGGAAAACCAAAACAAACATTATTGACACCACATGCTTTTTTAAATGCAATTCACTTCAAACCCCTTAACTATTTTGTTAATGTATTTCTACTGAAAAACACTGCCTTTGTTTCAATTAAGTTAGAAGATAGTGAAGAATTTAGTAAAATAACTTTGTCATTTTTAAGCTGGGGCTTAGAACATGAATTAACATGAAATCTTAATGGATAGCTTTATTTTGGATTACTTTAAAACAGGAAATTTGTATCAGGGTTGTACAGGCTAGTATCAAAAGGATTAATGTTAATCAGTTAAATACATGGTGTTTTATTGTGGCTAAGGAATGTCATTATGTCAATATTATTAACACACATATTGGTTCAATTCCACTCCTTTATTATTGGTCAATTGGTTAAATATCCAGGGTACAAGGCTAAAGACCCCCTTTGGTCATGAATGACCATGGCATTGCACCTAGAAAGTTACCCTCTGAGGAACAAGTCTGGGCAGGTTGTTTGTAGAAGACCATCAGTTGCCCATGCATACCAGCCTCCCTCCTCCATACCACTGATGTTATCCAAGGGAAAGACAAAAGCTGATACAGCTTGGTACCAGTGATGCTACGACTCATTTCTACAGCTGAGTGAAGTGGAGCAATGTGAAATAAAGTGTTTGCTCAAGAACACAACACACAACCTGGTGCAGGTGTGGCTGTGTGGGAAGAAGCTTGCTTCCTGACCACGTGATTCTGGGCTCAGTCCCACTGTGTAACATTTGGGCAAATGTCTTCTACTAGAGCCTAGGGCTTCCCAAAGCCTTGTGAGTAGATTTGGTAGATGGAAACTGCAAGAAGCCCATTGTATATGTGTGTGTGTGTGTGTCTTTGTCTGTTTGTCCCTCACCACTGCTTGACAACAGGTGTTGGTTTGTTTATGTCCCTGTAACTTAGCATTTCAGCCAAAGAGACTGATAGAACAAGTACCATGCTTAAAGAAAATATAGAACTGAGGTTGATTTATTTGACTAAAAGTTCAAGGTGGTGCCCCAACATGGCCACAGTCTACTGACTGAAACAAGTAAGAGATAAAAGATAAAAAAGCAATTTGTTTTTTCTCTTTTCTAGCCTCAGGTCCTAACACTGGCTCTATAGAGCATATTGCTTCTGTGAGGTCCATGTCATTAATTCTGATCATATACAAAGTGATTGATTGTAAGGTGTGTTTAAATTCTCGTAGCTAGTCATGTGTGAAAACAATAAGTACATAGTGTGCTTCATAGTTAAGTAACTTGATTTCTTTTTCTATTGACATAAATAAAACGCTTTGTATACCAAAGGTGTGAATCACTTCTAGTGGATATTATCCATTTTCATCAGTGTGTATGTGTACATGTATGTGTGTGTGTATGTATGTATATATGTATGTACGTATGTATGCATAAATGTTTGTTTATATATGTATACACACATTGTGGTTGCAAAGCAAACTTGCTAACAACAACATAACTAAAATCACAAATAAGCTAAACACTTACCATGGTTTAAATGTATAAAACGATGAATTCTTTGTGACTGAATTAGCAATTCTGTTGTTGTTGCTGTTGTTCTTATTGTCAGCCCCCACATCTGGCACGGTTGAACACTCATATGATCATAGGCATTCCAGCTGTGATTGTCCTATTGTATATTCTTTTGCAGAAAGGGAGTATATCTACAACTTTCTGTCTTGAATATCTGTAATAATAATAATAATAATAATGATAATAATAATAATAATAATGATAATAATAATAATAATGATAATAATAATAATAATAATAATATTATGAAAGGCAAAGTCGACCTTTCAACTATAGGCACAAAGCCTGAAATTTTGGGGGAGGGGACTAGTCAATTACATCGACCCCAGTGTTTCACTGGTACTTAATTTATTGACTCTGAAAGGAAGAAAGGCAGGGTCGACCTTGGCAGAATTTGAACTCAAAAAGTAAAGGGGGAGAAACCATCACTAAGCATTTTACCCACCGTGCTAATGATTC
>NC_068982.1:124334478-124339158 GCF_001194135.2 Octopus bimaculoides
CTTTGAATTTATTCCAATAAAGTTTCTGAGAAACAAGTACAAGTATACCTCACTCTACGTCGTTAATTGGTTCCAGGAGACATGACTTAAGTTGAAAAACAACTTAAGTCAAATTAACTTGTCTCTAGGCTAGGCCGAATTTACTTGTTTAATGTCCACTTCAGACAGAATATGTGTGGAATTTATTGAGGCATATTTCCTATAGCTAGATGCCTTTCCTGTTACCAACCTTTACCTGTTTCCAGGCAAGATAATATTTCCCCTTTGGCAAATATGTTTTCCGTTGAGAACTGGATGATGATGAAGCTTGTTTAAAATCATCACATGATGTCAAGATAAGGGTACACACAAACACACATGCACATTCACATATACATATACATGCATGGGCTTCTTTCACTTTGCTTCTACCAAATCTTTTCATTAGGTTTTTGTCAGCTTGAAGCTAAAGTAAAAGACACTTGCCTAGGGTGCCATGCAGTAGGACTGAACCTGAAACTATATACTTGGGAAGCAAGTTTCTTAACCACACAGCCTTGCTAGTAAATTTGGAGTTATCTTTTTGTTCTGTTTAATGTTTCAATTAATAAAAAAAAAAAAAAAACCCCATCTAATTCTATTTCTGTAATTTATATTGACAGATATCAATGATCCTGGTGATTATGGAGCACAGCCATTACATTTTGCGGCCAAATATAAACGAGATGCTTCAAAAAGATCAGACTCAACACCACTCAGTGAAGATGTTGTAAGTATTGCACTGTTAGCAGAAATGCTAGAATGTCAGATGAAATACCTTGGGATACTTATTCAGACTCTTTACATTCTGAGTTCAGTTTCTGCTGGGATCAACTTTGTCTTTCATACTTTCAGAGTTGATAAAATAAAGTTCTAAGTCAAGTGGATTGATGGCTGATGATATCAATTAATCCTTTCCCCTCAAAATCATTAACTTTGTGCCTAATTCAGAAAGCATAATAATTATGTGGTAAGCCTGTGACATGCTTTTACTAATTGTTTTAGGTGCCTTTGTAGCTGTGAGCTGACATAGACACTCACTCGGACCTTTCAACCTTGACTCAGCTAAACATCAAGGATATCATAGTTACAAGGAGGGAGAGCTGCACTGAGACTCATCTGGTACTCATTTTCAGCCGAATAAACTAGAGCAGCATGAAATGAAGTGTTTTCCTGAAGGACATAATGTTCTGCTCACTCTAGGAATCAAACCTATGGCTTTATGATCATGAGTTTAACATCTTAACCATTAAGCACATAGCCTTATGTTTGCATAATCATGTTACAAAACAGAGGACACATTGTACAGTATAGTCCTTTGTATCTGAAGTTAAAATGACAGCCTGATCAAAGACGGGATGTTTCCATTTATATGTTTTGCTAGATCAGATCTGGTGGGAACTCCAACAAAACAACCTCGATAATTTCAAATTGTGGTGGTGGAGCTAGTGGTCTTGCTAAGATGTGATAGTTTCAGGAAAAAAGGTTTCCTTGTGAGGCATGTTCTGTGTTTTATATCACGGGCCTTGTTGGGTATGGGTTGAAAGGTCTTGGGTATCCATTAAATTACAAAATTATTTAGAAATGAACAGTGAAAATGGTTTTATGATTGCATTCATAACAGGTGTAGCAAGAGAACCAACAGAGCCATTTATGCTGTGCATTTCCAAATACTTACATGCATCATCATCATCATCATCATCACCACCATCATCATCATTTAATGTCCATTTTTCACGCTGGCTTAGGTTATGGAGGCATACTGTTGACAATTCTGATTAAGATGAAACTGTACTCTCCAGTGTTTCTAGCTCTGCTTTGCTCATGAGGTAGTTATTTACTCTGTTAGTATATATAAGTGTGCTTTCACATGGCTATAAGTAGTTTAACTCTCATCTCTAGCAATATATGTGCTTGTAGAACATACAATCACAATTAGTGACGTCTAAATTTTGCCTGTATGGCTCATATTACACCCAACTTCCCACATTGATTTTATACTCTGTGTGTGTGTGTGTGTGTGTGTGTGTGTGTGTGTGTGTGTATATTACTAACAGAGGTAGCAGCTCTCTGTCTGAACATCGCCCATCCCATTATTATTGTAGCAGCTATGCTTTCAGAACAACCATCCCAACTTCTAACTTGGTCACCTAAGTAATGGAAACTAGTCTACTATTAGGAATCACCTTTGGCATATGAGGGAGTCTATTTTTTGTACATTCCTAGTGTTTAATGTACCTGTACATCTGCTACTTGTAAAGACTAATCATCCAGTTAGTCATCCAGTGATACTACTGCACCACTTATGTGTTCACTGTGTACACTTTATGGAGTTCTTCCTGACACCTTTTCTAGATATAGAAAGAGGATAGTATTGGTGGTGTTTCTTCCACCATTGCCTTTCTCCCAGATCCTCCTTTTTCTCCACCGTGCCCCCCTGCACCACTCCCTTAGACACCATGGACTCTTTCAATGCCAACTGGGGGGTGGTAGCACTCACTTTGAGAACCAATGATCTACAACATCATTCCACCACCACGTCATCCTAGGTCTGGTTGGGACTTTGCATCAGCTGCAGATTTGGTCTGTGGCACTCAGCAAGCTGTCCTGCATGAATTCCCAGTTGCCCTCTATGTTACAGGTTTGTAGTTCCTCCACCTTCTTGTCAAATTTCTCAATTAGGGTGTCCCTAAATCTCTGACCATATAAAGGATCCTTAAGATTCCAAATCCTTCTTGATCTGCTTCTTGGCATGACTAGTCTATGCTGGAGTTGGGGGTGGTGGACATCCTTCATCAGAGAAGGTCTTAGCATTTATGAGCAACTATGCATCTTGCTGTCTGGTGAGAATGTGATTGATCTGGCTAGCATTGTCACCTGATTGATTGGTTAACAGGTGACTGGCTGGCTTCCTTAAGTTGGTGTTGCAGATCAATAAGTTATTTGCATCACAGAACTCCAGTAGCCTTGTTCCCTCTTTGTTTCAGGAAGCAATTCCATGGCCTCCATGTACACCATGGAAAATACCTGGCTGCTGCCCAACATGTCCATTGAAATCACCAGCGATGAAGATGAGATTGTTGTCATTCATCTTTGAGGTAGCCTGCAGAAGAGTATCATAAAAACAGTCCTTTTGTTCATTTGGAAGACCTGCCTGGGTGGGGGTGCATAGGCAGAGATAATTGTTGCTGTAGTATTCTGCAATACTAGCCTGAGCTTAAGTACTCTATTGCACACCCTGACTACTTCTATGACCTTATCAAACCATTTCTCTGCAAGAAGTATGCCCATACCACCTACACCATCACTGTTACCTTCCCAGAAGATTTTATACCTATATGTCTTGCCTGTGAGGAACCTGGCTGAAGCTCCCTTCCACCTTATTTCGTGAATGCAACATGCCATCGTTCAAGCATCTCAACATTCTCACCAGACCTACCTTTCAATGTGTCTACATTGACAGTGCTAACTCGGAGAACTTGGAAAGGGATGTGGGAGGGAACATAGGAAGAGAGGATGGTATTCAGCATCTGAGCATTTGATAACAGACATGTCATATCAGTTGTTCTCACTTTAATCTACTATCATTCAATCACGTTCAGATTGCTGCCCCTCTTGGGAGTGAGTGTGATACAAGCATTGTTAATATAAGCATTAGTGATGCAAACATAAATGGGTCAGTGTTTAAATTAAGTAAATAAACAGCTGTTAGTTAATTCATTATGAGAGTAGAGAGAAGGGAGTAGGTGGTTTGTTAAGTTACTAAATAGGGAATGCAGTCTCCTTTTGATGCAGTAAAGTGGATGAGATTACTGGTGGTGGTGGTGGGGCTATGATGGCCTTGTGATACAGAGGAGATACTTCCGGTACTGGTGGTGGTGCAGAGACAGGGTGACAAAGAGATTTCCGATATAAGAGAAGAGATTTGGTGAAATGAATAGAAACTTAAAGAGAAAGAAAGTTATGTATATTGATAGATAAAACATTTTGTTGACAAATACAATATTGAGGTCAGTGAACCCAACTATTTAGTTGCAGAACATATGTGTAAGTGTATGAGATAGATGAACAGACCCTGGACCTATTGCTATAATAGATTTCTTTCTGTTAGGAGGTACAAGCACTTAGACCCATATGTACACTCACTATGGTAACTTCAGCCTACCAAATTCAGTCACAGGGCTTCGGTCAGCCCAAGGTTATAGCAAAAGACACTTGCCCAAGGTACCACACAGTGGGACTGAATGTGAAACCTTGTGGCTGGGAGGCAAGCTTCCTAACCACACAGCCATGCCTGCATCTACTAAATGATTTCTTTCTTTCTTTCTTTCAGCCTGACATGGATGATGTAGCAGAATATGGTGTTATACCCTACTTGGTGGAAAGAGGAGCTGATATCAATGCCCAAGACACATATGGCAGCACACCTTTGCATTTTGCAGCCATGAGAGGAAACGATGTCGCTGTCACTCTACTTGTACAGTTCTCTGATATCGAAATTGATGTGAGTTTTTTTCCCTTTTTTTTTTTTTGTCTATATGTACTGATACTGTTGTGATGATAGCACTACTGCTACAACCAACACCAGCACCACCACAACCACTACTACTGCTACTACTACTACTACTTCTACTACTACCACCACCACCACCACCACCACCA
>NC_068982.1:124339749-124340781 GCF_001194135.2 Octopus bimaculoides
AAGTTTGTTTTTTATCTTTATTTTAAGGTTGTTATTGTTCTATATCTATATTAGACTGCATCAGTAATCATCATCATTGTTTAACGTCTGCTTTCCATGCTGGCATGGGTTGGACGGTTTGACTGAGGACTGGCAAGCCAGGTGGCTACACCAGGCTCCAATCTGATCTGGCAAGATTTCTACAGCTGGATGCCCTTCCTAACGCCGACCACTCCAAGAGTGTAGTGGGTGCTTTTTATGTGCCACCAGCACGGGGGCCAGTCAGGTGGCACTGGCATCGACCACACTTGAATGGTGCTTTTTACGTGCCACCGGCATAGGACATCAGGATATATATATATTACATACATCTAGCATAATGGATGTCCACTTAGTGGTCATCCCTCTTATATGTATATAATATAATTTTTCTGAATCTTCAGATTTTTCAATATGCTAGGCCACTGGTTTTAAATTGATATTAATCAAATTAATATTCAATTTTTCACCCTTATTCATCATCATCATCGCTTAACGTCCGCTTGGGTTGGACGATTTGACTGAGGACTGGTGAACCAGATGGCTACACCAGGCTACAATCTGATCTGGCAGAGTTTCTCCAAGAGTGTAGTGGGTGCTTTTACGTGCCACTGGCACGAAGGCCAGTTAGGCAGTACTGGCAACGGCCACGCTCGAAATGGTGTATTTTATGTGCCACCTGCGCAGGAGCCAGTCCAGTGGCACTGGCAACGATCTTGCTCAAATGTCTTTTCATGTACCCCTGGCACAAGTGCCAGGAAGGCGACATTGGTAATGATCACGCTCAATGTATATCTATATATATATATATTTATATATATATATATCATCATCATCGTTTAACGTCCGCTTTCCATGCTAGCATGGGTTGGACGATTTGACTGAGGACTGGTGAAACCGGATGGCAACACCAGGCTCCAGTCTGATTTGGCAGAGTTTCTACAGCTGGATGCCCTTCCTAACGCCAACCACTCAGAGAGTGTAGTGGGTGCTTTTACGTGTCACCCGCACGAA
>NC_068982.1:124344313-124355835 GCF_001194135.2 Octopus bimaculoides
CATTGTTTTAGCATTTTTTCAGGTGCCATCATGCTGCATAAAGAAGTGCTGAGTTTTAATTGTGGAGGGTACCTGTGGAAGGGGTAGACTCTGGAAGGAATGGGATGAAGTGGTGAGAAAGGATATTTAGATGTTGGGCCTCACTGAAGAAATGATGGGGGATTGGGAGATATGGCGATTTGCTGTACTTGATAAGATGCATCAAGCTAAGTGAAACCGGTGTTTTCCACACATACAGGCTTGTTCTCTTAGGCGCTGGTGCCACATAAAAAGCACCCATGCTGGTGCTGTGTAAACGCAACCATGCAAAAAGGAAAGAGCACACTCTGTTAAGTGGTTGGCATTAGGAAGGGCATCCAGCCCTAGAAACCATGCCACAACAGGCAATTGGAGCCTGGACAGCTCCCAGCTGGCCAGTTCTATGTCAAACCAGACCAAGCCAGATTGGAAAGCAGACATGAAATGATGATGATGCTGATGATATTTCAGTATTTTAATTTTTTAATTTTTCTTTTTTTTTAATTTATAAAATTTTTTGAAGGATAAATGAATTCCTTTTCTTTTTAGTTGGTTGCTGATAAAAATATAGATGGGAAAACCTGTCTTCATGCTGCAGTTGATGGAGGATTTGCAGAAGTGGCAAAAATATGTTTAATGAGAGGTAAATAATCAAATTCTTTTACCAACATGTATCTTACTTATATTTACCACTAAAAAAATGACAATTTTGTTATGTAATATTCTGGTGTTGGTTTGTTTATGTTCTCATAACTTAACAGTTTGGCAATAGAGACCAACAATAAATGTCAGGCTTTAAAAAACCCCAAAATAAATGGGTATTGGGGTTGATTTGTTCTGCTAAAGCCTTTAAGAAAATGGTGTCCCATGACTGAAAGGTAAAAGAGTAATCTTTTCTGCTTTGCTTTGGATATCCTGCCATTATTTTCTTCTTTTTAATTGATTTTAGGTGCAGATGTAAATGGTGTTGAATCAGACCGTTCCATGCCTCTCCATCGAGCTGCAATGTCTGGAAATATGGAATGTGTGAAACTGCTGGTTGATAACAGTGCTAGAATTGATGCCTATGATGAGGAGCAATCCACACCACTACATAAAGCTGCATTATATAATCATTATAATGTAGTTGACTACCTCATAAAATGGTGAGACTACAGATTAGTCTTATATTTGGTGTTAACCGTTTTGTTATAATATTTCTGTTAGAATTTGTTTCAGTTACTTTTTTTTTTAAAAGGAAGTATTTTATAAAATAACTCAGTCATTATTAGACTAGCGTTTGGAACATTTATTAACATGAAGTTTTAATTGAAGGTTATAATTTAGATCACTTTAAAACAAGAAGTTCATATCATACTAGCAACAGTAATCTTGGGTGGGTTGATATCAAAAGTTAATATGTCCAATGTGGCGCAGGAGTGGCTGTGTGGTAAGTAGCTTGCTTACCAACCACATGGTTCTGAGTTCATTCCCACTGCGTGACACCTTCTACTATAGCCTCGGGTCGACCAAAGCCTTGTGAGTGGATTTGATAGACAGAAACTGAAAGAAGCCCGTTGTATATATGTATATATATGTATGTGTGTGTATATGTTTGTGTGTCTGTGTTTGTCTCCCCAACATCGCTTGACAACCGATGCTGGTGTGTTTACGTCCCCGTAACTTAGCGGTTCGGCAAAAGAGACCGATAGAATAAGTACTAGGCTTACAAAGAATAAGTCCTGGGGTCGATTTGCTCGACTAAATGTGGTGCTCCAGCATGGCCACAGTCAAATGAGTGAAACGAGTAAAGAGTAAAGAGTAAGAGTATCATACACGCAACAGTAATCTTGGGTGGGTTGATATCAAAAGTTAATATGTCCAATGTGTTCAAAGCTGTAATGAAGATGCAGATTCTGTTTCCCATGCCATTATCTGTGAAGGTGCCTAGAGATTCAGGTGTTGAAGCTCTTGATTGTTAGACAGTAGGTTCAGTTCATGGATTGGACAACAGGTTGTATCCTTGAACAAGGCAATTCATTTCAAGTTGTATTAGTACATTTAGCTGAAAATGAGTATCAATACAAACTGGGACTAACCCTGCAATAAAGTGATGTCTTGTTCTGTGAGGAGTCATCTACTCTCAGCCTAAATGCATTAAAAATCCAAATTAGTACCAATTTCATGAACTCTGGGCCCTTTAGCCACGTTGTAACTTCTATCAATCATCATCATTGTTTTAGCATTTTTTCCATGCTCGCATGGGTTAAGTGGAATTGATTGAGGTAGATTTTGTATGGCCAGATGCCCTTTCTGTTTCCAGCTTTTACCTGTTCCCAAGTACATACACACACACACACATGCACACATACACACGCACACACACACACGCACACACACACACACACACAGACACACACACACACACACACACACACACATGCAAACTTTGTTCCTATTCTATTACATATTATTTAGAACAAAAAGCAAAAAATCATAAATTTCCCATATACTTCATATTTTAATTATTCCCTACAGCTATCTCAATAGCATAAAGCATAATTATTTATATAATTATGAAATTGAAATACATAATTAATACATAATTATTTATATAATTATGAAATTAAAATAGAGGCTCCTATCTCTGCTGGCAACAAAGGGCCTCACCCTCAGAGTAAAAGGCTGATTGTATGATGCCTGTATGTGAACAGCTGTGTTACATGGCAGTGAAACATGGGCTGTGACAGCTGAGGACATGCACAGGCTTGAAAGAAATGAAGCTGGTATGCTTTGCTGGATGTGCATGTATGACAGAATGTAAGCACCTCAAGAGAAGGGAGGCATCAGATGTGTGCAAGAGAGACAACTGCACTGGTATGGTCATGTGATGCATATGTGATGCTGATATCAAACTGTAGAGGGAACCTGTGGTTGTGGTAGACCCAGGAAGGCATGGGACGAGGTGGTGAAGCATGATCTTTAAACTTTGGGCTTTGTGGACGTGATGACTAGTGACCGAAACCTTTGGCGATATGCTGTGCTTGAGAAAACCTGTCAAGCCAAGTGAAATTACAGTCATTGCTGATGCTGGTGTCATGTAACTGGCACCCATGCTGGGGGCATGGGAAAAGCACCTTTCGAGTGTTGGGCCTCATGGAAGCAATGACAAATGACCGGGACCTATGGAACTCTCTCCCTGTCTATATTTTTCCTGCAACAGCAATTTGCAGCTGTTCAAGAAGAACATCAATCACAGTGACCTCACCTGTCTTGATGAATCTATGGGAGTCATAGGTACTCCCTTTGGACCAAATCATGCACACACACAAAAAAAGAAAGAAAGGAAAGAAAAGAAAAAATACATCAAGAGAGTATACTCTTTTTACTCTTTTACTTGTTTTCAGTCATTTGACTGTAGCCATGCTGGAGCACCACCTTTAGTCGAGCAAATCGACCCCAGAACTTATTCTTTGGAAGCCTAGTACTTATTCTATTGGTCTCTTTTGCCGAACCACTAAGTTACGAGGATGTAAACACACCAGCATCGGTTGTCAAGCAAAGTTGTGGGGAGACAAACACACACACGCATACATACATACATATCTCTGTGTAGTGGGTTGATCCACTACTCAGGAAGAGCCTATTCTAGAGTACGTTCTGTCTTATCTTCGAAACGTCAGGTTAGAATAGAGGCAGCTGATGAAGGAATATTCCAAGTGGCTTTCCGTTTTCCTGTGTTCGTTCCGTTGTCTGTAGTTCATTGTTCTAACGTCCTGTACCCTGATATGCATATATATATACACATGTAGATGTAAGTATGTACATATATGTGTGTATACATGTATATATATTCTTTGTATTATATATATATATATATATATATATATATATATATATATATACAACAGGCTTCTTTCAGTTTCCGTCTACCAAATCCACTCACAAGGCTTTGGTTGGCCCGAGGCTATAGTAGAAGACACTTGCCCAAGGTGCCATGGTTCTTACCACACAGCCACTCCTACGCCTAGTAAAACATTTCAACATCTGGTGGATAACTTTCTGATATTCCAGCTTTTCTATCATTTTGCGACAAAGTTTTGATTCTATTTTATAAACATTTCGTTTCTTTATACCTTTTTCCATATAAATCCGAGGCCTTGTGTTTATACAAGAAATCATTCATTATAACAGCTGTGAAAGATACTTTCATTTATTCATGCCTGCATGTACTAATACCTTATATTTTCTTACATTTATAACTTCTTGATCATGTTATCGTTTCTACAAAGTAAAAAAATATTTTAAGAATATACGGAATTAAAGTAAACCCTTTAATAACAATTTACAATGACTGTTTCATACTTTTTTAATACACTGGAGCATAGAAATTATACATGTATCGCACTTTCCATTAATTTACTGTAATTCTTTACTCTCTTTGTGTTCTTAGTGGTGCCCGTGTTAACAAGAGAGATAGTGACAGTTACACTCCACTACTGTTAGCAGCACTTCGTGGCCACAGTGAGACCATTGAGATATTGATGAATGCTTCTGCGGATCCTTTAGCAGTGGATAAATATGAAAAAACAGCTATTTACTTGGCCTCAGAAGAAAACAAAACACTAGTTCTCAAGGTTAATCTTTTTTCAGTTTTTAAACTTGACTTGCTTAAAATGCTTCTAATTTGAACAACATCTTGTTAATGCACTGCAGTATATAAATATGAAATATTAGTCATATTACAGAGTAGCATTAAACATGTTTACATTATGCTTGCATACACTGATACATAATAAACATCAAATATTTAATGTATAGAACTTTCCAGTGTGAAGTAAATACTGTATATATTTAGTACACCCAGGTACTCTCAAACCACTTCTGCAAAAACAGGAGGTGTTCTAGTGCATTCCATTTGAAGGGAGATGTGGGAAGACCTTGTCAGGAATTGGTGTCAATGCTATGGTGTTGGATACTACAGAAATGGATTTGGTCAACATACTTGTAAAGAAATACAAGGCAGTGACAAAAGCAAAGATTAATTTGAACAAATTGGTAGGCATGCAGCAGCTTGGCACCTGAAGAGGCAAGTCCATGCTAAAGACCAGCATTGTAGGGTGTTGTTTCAATAGGTCAATTAAGTTAGATAAGTCAGTTAAATTAGAGTCTGGTTTAGTCTGGACGTTCAGGATGAAGCTATAAGCCAGGTTGCCAGTCTTACCAAGGAAACTATTCCTGTAAGTTCACTCAGAGATAATGAATATATACATTGCTTCCATCATGTATTACTACCAGACTATTATGTCCTGTCCTAGTTCTCACCCAACCAATTTAGAATGTCTACTCTTTGTTTCTTGTGAAAGAGATATATTCCTTTGACTAAGGAGTTTGTCTGCTGTTAAAACCCTCAACATAAAGGAATAAGGATGTCATAGTTGATGGTGCACAGACATATGCAGAGGTTGCAGCTTCCTTAGAGATATAGGTAAAAAGGTATAGTTACCCATTGTGAAGTATATTTTCCCCCCAGCTCATCTCTTTGACATTCCTGGCTCAAGCAAAATCAAAAATTGGGTACTTGGCTTTAAGAATACTGTCAAGTATTCACAGCCTTCCATCAGTCAGTCAATGTTGGTGGTGGGACTTCCATTTGAGCATTTTATTAAGGATAATTGGTGGGGAAAATCAACGATGTTCTCAGAGAAAATTTGGACACCCATGAACCATCTGGTTGGTGTGTTTTAAAGGACTTTCAAACAAAAATCCTATGGTTAACTTCCACAGATCCCTAACCTGGCAGTGCTACTGATGGGGCATTGCCATTCCATGACAAGCTTTATGTGTATGGAAGCCCATTAGCCAAGTCTGTCTGAAATGTATGTAGAGTGGCTGTGTGCACCTGTTTAATGTCTAAGAATTGATGGTTTGTGGAATTTATTCAAACAGCAGTAGCCATATGGGGAATGGATATGCCCATCATCTCTGTCTATTGTGAATATTAGTCCACAGCCTTCCCTTGTCTGAGAAGGAGGGGTATTGGTGAATGGAATGAAATTGAAAATTTTTCTTTTCAGCCAATTCCATCTGGAAAAATTGGATGAAAATATGATGATAATGAAGATGAAGAATTAATACTTTTATCATTATGTATTTTATCTGATATCTAATGAATATTTGCTATTCTTTTCTAGAAACTTTTGGAATATCCTGGAATGAAAGATCAAGTTCATGCAAATGACCAATATGGTAATCGACCTTTACATGTGGCAGCAAAGGAAGGATTCACAGAAATTGTGATGGTAATATTTACTAATTAATATTGTGTAATCTATATATAGTGGCATTGTTACTTATTGAAAGAGTAACAAATTATGATCTGATTTCAATATTTCATTAATGACCATAACATCATTAATTTTGACCTGTGCTATAACATCATTAATTTTGACCTGTGCCATAACATCATTAATTTTGACCTGTGCCAGTGCCATCTTTGTGTTAAAACAAATGTAGACAAATAATAACAAATAAACATGCATATAAGTTTCAATAATATGGTTTTCAAAACTATAATATTGGTTTCAACACATGGTTTCATGTCCAAATTCTTGTAAAACAAATTAAAAAATTGATTTAATTTATTTTAGATTCTTTTAAGTCATGGAGCTGATATTATGGCCACGAATGACGACGAAGAAACACCAATACATTTAGCTTCAAAATTTGGACGAACTAAGTAAGCTTGCTTCTTTTTCTTTTAAATATTTCACTTTTGAATAATTTATACCATTTAATATTCACAATAGTTATGTGAATTCTCAAGAATGGCTTTCATTCAGATCCTGGCACAAAACAACTCTGAATTCAACCATTTTAAGAGGTCTTTTCTTGACTAACTGTCATGAGGCAGCATTTTTTTACAGTTATTTCCATTTATCTTCAGGAAATATTCATAAAACATCTTTCTAGATGGAAGAACACAATATTTTGCATTTGTCAATCCTTAAAATTTGCAATCTCTTAATGTTTGTTAACTCTTTGCCTGTCCTTTGCTGATACACAGAACACATTTTCTTGGTTTCCATGCATCATACACAGATGGCAGGGAAATATGTATTCTGGTGGTTGAAAAAAATTGGGAATGTGTATTTTGATACATGTTCTCAATTAACACTTTTCAATCACCAGAGTAACTTGAGACTAATGAGAAAAAGCTTTATATTACTCATAAATAAAAAGGACCTAGTAAAAGTCTGAAAACAAGCATGGATGTTTAAGATGTTTAAGACAAACTTATTAAAATGCTTTGGATAGGCAAAAGATTAAATGCTTTGTAATTTAGCTTCTGTTACAATCTTGGAGAAAAATCTCAGTTATGTTATCTCTCTTGGCTTAGTTAGAGAGGACCTTGCTAAATGACTTGAAATAAGCACTTAATTAACTTCTGTTACCTATATTTTCTATTTTTATCTGATAGCGTTGTTCGTGCACTTGTTAAAGCTGATAAATCTGTAGTGAAATCAGAAGATGAAGATTCCAATACACCTTTGCATATTGCTGCCCTTCACGGACATGACAAAGTTGGAGAAATTCTTATAAACTTTGGAGCTGATGTCGGTGCAGTGTAAGTAAAATCTCTGATTTATCTTGACATCTTTAACATACTCTGAATGTTCAGCTTTGCATTTGTTTGTTGCCATTTTATTAATTTATCTCTTTCTCTTATGTACACCTGTTCCCACCATCTCTCACTCTCCCTTTAATCCATCCTCCTCCTCCTCATCATCATCGTTTAACGTCCGCTTTCCATGCTAGCATGGGTTGGACGATTTGACTGAGGACTAGTGAAACCAGATGGCTACACCAGGCTCCAATCTGATTTGGCAGAGTTTCTACAGCTGGATGCCCTTCCTAACGCCAACCACTCCGAGAGTGTAGTGGGTGCTAAATTTTGTTTATTAGCTAATTAATTAGATCACCAGACACACATTACTATATTTGACATGAGATCTATCATTGTCCTTCTTTTTTGTCATTTATACGCCTTTATACAGCAAATAATTATAGTAATAGTGTATATAAAATAGCATCACACATGACCTTTCAATACAGAAACAGCAGTAACCTAACGCATTAGTGCCTAAATTATTTTATTTAATTTATTAGCAAAAATTTTTTTTATACAACTTTATCTGATACTAAATATATAAAAAAATTTTTATTGCAATATTTGAAAAACACTTCAGTCTTGATGACTAACTAAAATATCTCAGAAAAATACAGGTGTTGCAGAAATATGATGGATTAGCTTTGTGGCCCTAAAAAAAGGACCATGGGCACTAATGGGTTAATACACACACACACACACACACACACACACACACACACACACACACACACACACATGTATGTTTGTCTGTATGTATCATCATGATCTATCAGCATCATTTAATGTCCCTCTTTCACTGCTTGCATGGGTTGGATGGTGTGACAGGAACCAACAAGTCAGATGGCTGCCCTATACTTTAATATCCACTTTGGCATAGTTTCTATTACTGGATGCTCTTACTTATGCCAGCCATTTTATATAATGTATGGAGGGCTTTTCTTTGTGGCACTAGTGAGGCAACCAAATACTCAAGATCTCCCAACTAAGTGGGGTATGCTATTGAAGGATGTAAAAGTATTAAAGAGGGATAGGAACAGGTGTCATGCTGAAGAGATGAATACCTGACTTCCTCTGCTGGAAAAAGAGAGAGAGAGAGAGAAAAATGGTGAGGGTATACCTTCTGCAGGGTGGTTGGTGTTAGGAAGGGCATCCAACTGTAAAAGCCATGCCAAAACAAACACTGAAGCCAGGTGCAGTCTTCTGCCTAACCAGCTCCTATTAAACCATCCAACCCATGCCAGCATGGAAAGTGGACGTTAAATGATGATGGTGATGACACACACACACACATACACACACACACACATACACACACATACACACACACACAAACACACACGACAGACATCTTTCAGTCTCATTATCATTGTCATTTTAATGTCCATCTTTCTATGCTGGTATGGGTCAGAAGAAATTTGTTGAGGTAGATTTTCTACAGCAGAATGCTCTTCCTGTCATCAACCCTCACCTGTTTCCAAGTAAGGTTATATTTACTCATGACCAGATATGATACTGTTTGTATGTTGGTGACACTTGTTTACAACTATCACATGATGTCAAGGCAAGAAGACAGTAGCACACATACACTCATGCACACACACACATCCACATAAACATGCACACACACACACACACATGCACATGTACACGCACACATATATGACGAGCTTCTTTTCTGTTTCCATCTACCAGACTCATTCACAAGGCTTTGGTCAACCTGGAGCTATTGTAGAGACACTCACACACAGTGCAGCACCAAGGTCACTTTGTTGTGAAGCAAACTTCTAAGCTATCCTGTTACCATACCTATACTGTTATCACACCTGAGATACAATTGAATGAAGCTTAGCTTTTGCTTCTCTTAGGTGCAAACATCACATTGATAATCCCTCATTTGTCATGGTCCTACATGTAACTAGTTTGATTTGGAATTTTATAGAATTTCCTATTATGAAGCTTTGCATCATACTATCATACAATCATACAATACCATGAGAAACTGGTTAAAAGCAAACAGTTGCAATAACAACAGCAGCAGAAGGAGTAACTACAAGCACATAATTTAGTTCAATTGTTTTGGTTATGGTTGCTGTGTAGAGATAATTAACAGATAGTACTGTATCATCATGTGGAGGTGCGTGGCTTAGTGGTTAGGGTGTCAGCATCATGATTGTAAGATTGTGGTTTCGATTCCTGGACCGGACTGTGTGTTGTGTTCTTGAGCAAAACACTTCATTTCATGTTGCTCCATTCCACTCAGCTGGCAAAAATGAGTAACGTTATGATGGACTGGCGTCCCACCCAGCTGGGGAACACATACACCATTGAAACTGGGAAACCGGGCCCATGAGCCTTGCTAGGCTTTAAAAGGGTGCAAAGAAAAGAGACTGTATCATCATAATTCTACCACAACATGACAATTATATTGTAGTGTGTGACAATTATGTAATGATAATAAATAACATTTATTTATATATTTTTCTTAATGTTTAACAGATGTTTTAATTTCAGAATGAAGTAAAAAAAAAAAAATTCCAGGCATGGCTGTGTGGTAAAAAGCTTGCTTCCTAACCACATAGTCCTGGGTTCAGTCCTCCTGTATGATGCCTTGGACAGGTGTCTTCTACTATAGCCTTGGACTGACCAAAGCCTTGTGAGTGCATTTGGTAGATGGAAACTGAGAGAAGCCCATTGTATATATGTGTATGCTGAGACCCCCTTCGGTCATGACTGACCATGGGATTATACCTAGAAAGTAATCCTTCCAGGCACAAGTCCGGGTAAGGTTGTTGTTTATGGAAGACCAGCAGTCGCCCATGCATACCGGCCTTCCCTCTCCATGCCACCAGTGTTATCCAAGGGAAAGGCAAAGACCGATACAGCTTGGCACCTGTGACATCACAACTCATTTTACAGCTGAGTGGACTGGAGCAATGTGAAATAAAGTGTCTTGCTCAAGAACACAATGGCAAGCTACTTACCACACAGCCATAAAAAAAAAACCCAATCTTCAATTATCATTTAAAAAAAATATTTATTATTATTTGCTTTCCATCTTTTCAAATATTTTCCAGTAACAACAATATGTGGACACCGTTGGATTGTGCAGCTGCTAATGGATGGACTCATATGGCAATGATTCTTTTAGATTCTGATAGTTTAGTGGACCCTGCAGATAAATCTAAGGTTTGTATAGTAGATGGTTAAATCAGTTTATTCTCTATATGTGATGTGCTAAGACTAGTGTCTCTCACCAACTGTATATTTCTTTATTTGTAGACAACTCCCCTCCATCTTGCTTGCCGTAATGGACATCTACGAATGGTACGGCTCTTACTGCAGAGAAATGCTAGTGTAAGTCAAAGGGATTCAGATGGAAATAATTGTCTTGATTTGGCAATTGATAATAATAACAAGTAAGTGATTTTCAGTATGAAAAAATATTGCTACTTCAAGAAGTATTGGCTTTGTTTAACCTCTTAGCATCTATATATATAAAAATGAGAATGTGTGTCTCTCTGTCTGTCTGTCTGTCTGTGTGAATCCCTAAAACTCGAGAACTACGCAACCAATTTCATTCAAATTTTACACATGCCTTACTTAGGGTTCCAGTTGTGTTTTAGTCAAAAAAAAAATATTAATTTCTTGCAGAGTTCGAGCACACGGCAACATAATATCTCCTCCACTATTTAAGTATTACGTGTCAAAAGTGAAACAAAAACACTCATGTCAAATACTTTCACTTTAAAAATGAAACTATTCCACTAACTGAAACAATCACATTTCGATACTGTAGTGACAGATACTTTCACAGAGAGAGAAAGAGAGAAAGAGAGAGACAGAAAGAGAGAGA
>NC_068982.1:124361846-124364181 GCF_001194135.2 Octopus bimaculoides
GTATGTGTGTGTTTGTAAGAGACAGAGTATGAGTGAGAGAGAGAGGTTTGTTGTCATATATACGTACATGCATAAATATACATACATCTTTGGATGTATGCATATGACAACACAGCCCTTGACTCACTCACACTCTGTCTCTTACAAACACGCACGCGCGCGCGCATACACACGTGTGTCTTTGTAAATATGTTTGTATACATTTATGTATGTGTGTGTTTGTAAGAGACAGAGTGTGAGTGAGTCAAGGTGTGTGTGTGTGTGTGCATGTGTATGTGTGTGAGACAGAGTGAGAGAGCGGTGTGTATGTAGTATTTACTCTCTCTCATACACATGAACACACAAAATAGAAAGTGAAGCTTTTTGCAGTTGTTATGTCAATACCGGAAGTTGACATTGAGGAACCTTTTTAAAGAAGTGAATCTTAAATATAATCTTAAATATAAAGCAATATTATTTATTTTTAATTAAAAAAATCAAATGAAGAGCCTAAGATTTATCCGAGGTCAAATTATTCATGCATTACAAGTATGGAAGCATTTGGTGAAGTCAATTATTTCATGTGAAAAGCGATTACACACACATCTCTGTTTTATATATAGTATAGATAGATATAGATATGTATACAGATATATATACATAGATATATATACATACATATATATGTATCTAAACATACTTACATATATATACATGTATATATGCATATATATATACATACACACACATATATATACATATAGGTATATATATATGTGTGTGTGTGTGTGTGTATGTATGTATAAAATATATATGTATATATGTATACAATGGGCTTCTTTCATATTCCGTCTACCTAATCCACTCACAAGGCTTTGGTCACTGTTCTTCATGTGATTGGCAGAATGTCCTTCTTGGGGAATAAAAATAGAAGCTGATGCTGATTACATCTAAAAGAAGATGCTTTATTTCCCTTCACCTTTAGTGGATGTAGCTTTGACCAGGAAGAGCTGAAGTCCTCAGATGATATCCAATGATCATCGGGTTTTCAACCCTGAACATATAACACCCTCCCATTGGTGGGTTGGAAGTGGTGGCTAAATCACTACTCCTCGCTTCTCCTGGCTCTCTTTTGTTTCATAACCAGCAAGAAGCCCTTCCTTCTATGTCTCTCCCATCTTACATACAGCTGCCTTTCTTTCTTGTCATCTCATTTCAATGCCTGTAAGAACTGGAAATAGAATTCTATGACTGAAGGCTATATAGAGGAAAACTGGTGGCGTGAAGGGGCTTTGATTTGGGTTGGTATACTTTCATTATGAAAGATATATATACAATATAGGCCCTTGTAATAAGTGATATGAAGCAAAGATTGAAATTGTAGATAATAATATGTTAGAACAAGTAGCAAGATAAATTTTATTCAATGCATAGATACTGAACAGTATAGATATAAAGGATAAAATCCTTTTTTCTTTTTAAAAGCAGAAAATTTTGTCGGCAGCCAGCCATGAGGATTGAACTCACATCCCTCTAATATCCGGTTAGAATGCTTTACCATTTAAGCTAAACCACCTGACCGCCAATAATTAGTAATTCTAAATAAAGCTAGAAACTACTTGTCTTGTGTTTTGTATTGATTTTTGTACAAATCTCTATTTTGATACAGAAGTTGCAGAGAAAGTCCTTAACCAATGTCTTTCTACTTCTGGTAGTCCAGACAAACCTGATTATTCTATAACCTTCACCTATAAATACTTGGACGACACCTACACAGATTGGAAGGTTGCTAGGAACAGTGATGTAGCCTCATCTTCAGGTATGTACCATATGCAGTTTTAAATATCAGGATTTTAATGTAAATCTCCATGTAAATTGAATTCATGAAACCCAACAACATTTCATCAAGGTGCCATGCAGTGGGACTGAACTCAGAACCATGTGATTGGGAAGCTAGTTTCTTACTACTCAACCACTCCTGCACTTGAGAAAGTAAAAATACAAAAATATGTTTTCACATAGCAAATGTTTTTTATATAATAGTTTTACTGAAAATATATTAGTGTTTGTTCTCACAATGCCAGTTTAACGCACACAGCATAAAAAAGAGGAAAACAAATATCATACTTTACTTAAAGGTTCTCACTTAAAAAATAGTTTTTATAGAATAAATTTTAGTTTAGCCAAAAGTTTAATGTTAATGTTAAATTATCTTAGTATATAACTTGATATGAAACAACACTAATACACATGCACAGAAAGAGAGAGAGTGAGAGAGAGAGTAGTATATTAATGATAATAACAAGGCTAGTCAGAAGAAATGAAGGAAGTGTTCCTTAGTTTATTCATATACAGG
>NC_068982.1:124364572-124372862 GCF_001194135.2 Octopus bimaculoides
AGTACTTATTCTATCGGTCTCTTTTTGCCGAACCACTAAGTTACGGGGACCTAAACACACCAGCATCGGTTGTCAAGCGATGTTGGGGGGATAAACACAGATACACAACATATACATACATACATATATATATATACATATATACGGCGGGCTTCTTTCAGTTTCCGTCTACCAAATCCACTCACAAGGCTTTGGTCGTCCCGAGGCTATAGTAGAAGACACTTGCCCAAGGTGCCACGCAGTGGGACTGAACCCGGAACCATGTGGTTGGTAAGCAAGCTACTTACCACACAGCTGCTCCTGCACCTATATATATATATCATATTAATATATATATATCATATTAATAATATCAATCATATATTAGTAATATATAATACTCAGTGTACCACATACGAGGGTTGAACTGTAAAACTGTGAAGTGAACTTCTTAGTCATACAAACCATGCATGCACCCATATATTCATGCACTGCATTGCTCATCTTATTTTCATTTTCTTATTCAGGTTTAAGTTATGATGATGACTTTAAAGTGACACCGGATGCACTTCCTTACACCACAAACATGACCATGTTGAAAAAGAACCATCCTTTAAACATTATGGTAAACTTTAACTTTTTATTTCAACAGCATTTAGTTCCTCTGTTCAAGTAAGCAATGCTTGGTAAACAAGTGGACAAATATATTTTGTTTTCGAATCAACACGTATCAGGTGTGGTTAATTCTGAAAATCTGATCTGGCATTGTTGAACGTGAATTTTATATTTTGGACTAATTTTTGTCTGGCAAATCCTTAAGCACTGCTGATATTAATGTGCTGTGATGGGATTTAGACTAAAATATTTAGACACATTTCCTTTCTGATATTGGAAGAAAATTTGATCTTGAAAATTTAGACAGTAGAGTGACATGCCATTTTCTCATTTGGTAAATTTCTTTCTAAGCACATCTACTCTATTGTCAGTCAAGTGAAACCTGCCGTATTTAGTGCCAAACAAGATAAAAATCTCTGAATTGCTTGAATTCACTGGCAGATTTATGGACCAGAATCAGTAACAAAGTTCCACATTTCAATAAAGTCATTGAATGAGAAGCAAAAGCAAAGAGCCATAGAACAGTATGTTCACAATGCTCTAGTCTACTCATACAAAAATGAGTACCAATGAACTAGTGGTGCAGCTCCCTCTCCATCCAATTGTCATGTTTTGAATGTTTTTTCCTGGGTCAAAGGTTAGAGAGCAAAGAGGGTGTTTGTCTTAAGCATCTTAAATTATTTGCAGAAGTGTTATACAGGCTATTAGGTCATACTCCACTTGCTAGTGAGGGCTAAGCTTGTCCAAAATCTAGTGAATTCATGTGCTTGTATCTAGTCTGGTATTAATGAACTTGTGTTAGTGTTTATATAATTACTAATTTATTATAAATAGGTAAGGTACGAAAGATACTAAAATTTTATAAAAGTATTCACAGTCTGTCAGGAGTATTTATTTTTTCAGTGGCTTCTTAAACATTAATGTTGTGAAAATATTATTTGATTGAATTGTAATTTCTGGTCTTGGAGAGCTTGCAAAAACCATGGGCACAGCTCTTATTCCAGATGGATAAAAACAAAACAAAACAAAACAAAAAACCCCTTGAAAAACCTGTAATTTTAATCAAGAATAATCTTCCTCTTCAGATAGATTTAAGAATAATTTAATAATTATTTCAGATAGATTTAAGAATAATTTAAGAATAATCTTCCTCTTCAGATAGATTTGGCTGCTGTTTCTCAAATATTGCCCCTTGTTAGTTTGTTCTAGTGTACTACAACAAAGTGTTGTTATTCTCGGGTCAGCCATGTCAGACAGATATACTACCAAAGGTATTCTTGCTTTAACTGTGCTATTTGTTTCAATATTCAATTGCTGATTGTTTCAAAACCTGCTGTTTGGATCCACAAAAATTTCAAGCACTTGGTCAAATATTTTGATAATTTTATTTGAATATAGAAAATGTTAATATTCTAATTTAATAAAAATTAGAATAACCACTTGACTGAAAACTTACATTGCTACACAAGACTCTAACTGAACATCTGTGAATCTCCAGTACTTTTGATACTAGTCATGGATATTCATGAATGAGTGAAAACACATCACTGTAAGTGACTTGAATTAAATATCATCTCTTTATGTCAGCACAACTGAAGACTGGCTTATGATATGGCTGCAGTTGTCATCACACAAACATCTGCAGTAGTTATTTTCACAAGGAACAAGAAAAAAATTTACGAAAAATATATCATTTGCATAAAAGTTCTCTGCAATGGCTTTCATTATCTATGTAACAATTTGGCAGATTCTCTGTATATATATATATATATATATATCACCTGGATCACCTGGATCGGCCAGGCTGTCTAGTGCTGGATTGGCCCCCACTGGCCACTGCATTTGGTCCCTCTCCCTTGTGCTCTTCTCATTGCCCTCCATGTTGTTCCAAACATCTTTCTTAAATTTTCTTCCCAACTGATTGGAGGTCTTCCAAGTGGTCCCTTCCATTTGTGAGGGTACCACTCGACAACTGCATGGGTCCACCGATGCTCTGTGAACCTTGTGACATGACTGGCCCATCGTTGCTTTGCATGGTGGTATTGACCTATTGCTATATTGTTGTTCTTGAACATGCTTTAAGATAATAATCTTGACTACATACATGCACACACACATGCATTCACACCAATACATTTCCCCACATCATCTACCTAATTTTTGTTTTTGATTTCAGGCTGAGAACAACCAAGAAATCTTACTCTCTCATCCTGTTGTAAAACAACTCCTGAGTTATAAATGGTCTTCATTCGGAGCACCCCTCTACTATGTGAATCTCTTTATTTATTTGATCTTTCTCACCTGTTTTACTGGTTACATTTTGGAAGCAAAACCTCCTGTTCCGTAAATATACTTTCAACTTATTATTTCTCTTTTACATTTGATAGTTTGACAATAAGTTGACAATAAGCCAGTCAATTTGACAACAAGTCAATAGGATTGTTGTTACTACTACTCCACTACTGCCATTGTTGTTTAGCTCCAGGTCAGTTCAGATTGAGTAAACCTGTGTTCAAAATATTCCGGTCATAACTATTCAGTCTTTTCTGCTGAAGTTGACTTTGCCTTTCATTCTTTTAGGGTCAATAAAATAAGTATCATGAAAGCATTGAGCTGGCAGAATCGTTAGCACACCACGTGAAATGCTTAGTGGTATTTCATTTGTCTTTATATTCTGAGTTCAAATTCCACTGAGGTCAACTTTGTCTTTCATCCTTTTGGGGTTGATAAATTAAGTACCAATTGCATATTGGGGTTGATCTAATCGACTGGCCCTCTCCCGAAAAATTTTGGGCCTTGTGCCTACAGTAGATAAGAATAAAATAAGCATCAATTGAGCACTGAGGTCAGCGTAATTGACTTAACCCCAACCTGAAACTGCTGGCCTTGTGCCAAAATTTAAAACCAACATTTCACCAGTTTCACAAAGAACACTATGTCTTATAGCTGTTTGATTATGGTAAGTGACCATGTCCCATACGCTTGTTCTCAAATGAGATTTCTTCTTTGTATTATAAACCAGAAAACAACATATTAATATTCAATTAGTTTGAGATTCTTTCATTGAACTACTTATGTTAACTTGTTCTGAGTGTCAAGTCAACCAGCTCCGAGAAATAGAAGCAATTATAGTATAGTTAAAAAGAAAAGGCAAAGAAAGACGATAATAGCACATCTAAGGACCCAGAAGCTGGAGTGTATCTGTGAATGACTTTTTGCCAGTCAGATGAATGACCTTTGACCAGATGTGGTCTAGGATGTCTATGCATTTAGCAGCACCTACCTATATGTAAAATAGTTTAGTTATCATCATCATCATCATTCAGTGTCCATTTTCCATACTGGCGTGGGTTAGATGGTTTGATGGTAACTGGTAAGCTGGAGATCTGCACCTGGCTCCAGTCTGTTTTGGCTTGGTTTCTATGGCTTGATGCCCTTCCTAATGCTAACCGCTCCACAGAGTGTGCCAGGTGCCTCTCATGTGTCACTGGCACAGGTGCCTTTTACATGTCACCAGCACTGGCCATGACTGATTTCACTTAGCTCAATGTGTCTTCTCAAGCACAACAAATCACCAGAAGTCTCAGTCACTTGTCACCACCTCCATGAGACTC
The DNA here is from genome assembly GCF_001194135.2 of Octopus bimaculoides. Taxonomy (NCBI): domain Eukaryota; kingdom Metazoa; phylum Mollusca; class Cephalopoda; order Octopoda; family Octopodidae; genus Octopus; species Octopus bimaculoides. The sequence goes on from NC_068982.1 coordinate 124,368,781, forward strand.
AACATCCGAAGGTCATATTCCACCACTTCATCCACATCTTCTTGGGTCTACCTCTTCCACAGGTTAGATTTCAGCACTTTTTTATGCAGCTGCCCTCGTTCGTATGCATCACATGACCATACTAGTGCAGTTTTCTCTCTCACACACTACATTGGGTGCCTCTCACACCCAATTTTTCTCTTAAGACAATTACACTCCATTGTACATGCACACTTATACCGTAATATAAATGTTTTATAAACAGAAATAAGTGATGGAAATTAAAAGCAACATTCAAATCTTCCATATCCATCCTAAAAATTCTACCTGTTTTATGTTCAAACCAACCAGATGCAGCCTCTCACACCTACCCTACAATGTCCATCTAAAAATAAACAATCACATTAAAAAAATCTCAAAGCTATGAGATAATACATAATTAATTCAAAATAATGTGAATAAATGATCATTACATTTGATAGATTAATCTGAATACTAAATGGGTTAAATGATTAACTTTTATCAAAATTATAATTTACTGCAAATTTAAGACATTCCTATTTTCCGTAATAATTACATTTTAAAGTTTTCATTATGTATTTTTTTTAATTCTGAGAAATCTGGCTGAAGAAGAATATGAATAAATGTTGGAAAATTTGCTATTTCAGTAATGCTGTCTACTATAATGAAACACACAGCTGTTTCAATGTTCAGGTGAACGACGGATTCTTTATTAGTTACGGCAAATATGTGGTCATTGTTCTTGGAGTCCTGATGTTATTACGAGAGGTAAGGACATAGGCAAAATGCCTCATTTGCTAATATTGAAGCTTATCTTTGCATTATAATTTCCTAGTCTATACTTATATCTTTTCATAGATCATTTGTGTTTAAAAGAGATATTTTGGTTGTTTGCGTTAAAGACTAAACAAGTTGAACAAATTGAAATCAACGCAATAATAGAGCATCAAAATATCAATACTGTGAAGTTAGTTTTAATAACTTTCAAAGTTAAATTTTAAGCAGCACATCTTACTGTGTGCTTCTCCTGTATAAAAGAATCAGGCTACGTTTGTCAGTTTTGTAGTTATGCCATTAGGAGATTTTATTATAAACTCTCCAAAGTTTTCCATTCAGCTACAATATTACATTAACATGCTCAGTGTTAAGTAAATGATGATAGTCACACAATTGCAGAAAGAGGACATCTATGGATTATTGATAAAGAGTTTGCAAATCCAGTCTCCAAGATACACTTTCAGCTTCATACCTATTATTACTCCCATTTGTATGGCTGAATCTGGGTTCTTGGAGAGAGAACACAAATCTTTAATTCATACTCTAAAAATGATTATAATATCACTTTTATTAATGTTGGTAAGGCTTGGGTAAATGGTTTGCTCATATTGTAGAACAGATAGAAAGATATATTTTTTTCAATGTGTAAATACTGATAGAACACTATATATAAGACAAAATATTTTAAGGGCAGAAAATGTTGCTGGTAACCAGTTGCTGACAAATTTTTCTGCTCTTAAAAGATTTTATCCTATATATAGTGTTCTATCAGTATTTACGCATTGAAAAAAATATATCTTTCTACTTGTTCTACAATACATTTCAACGCTTCAAAAACAAACTTACATTTGTTTACATATGATGTAATTTACTCATATTAAATTAATAATATTAAACTATTTGGTTTTCAGACTGGATGATAATTCATAATGTTTCGTATTTGATGGTATATAAGAGAGCATCCCCCCACTCAAATCACCCTGGGTACTATATGCACTAAAACCCTTATTTTCTAATTATGGGCTGCTGAAATACATGTGCATCTAATATGCATCTTTTATGCCATCAATTGCAGAAATAATGAATCATTACTTATATTTCTTATTATATTTTATTTGCTCCTTCATATTCTGTTTTAATAACACTGCTAATTAATATAATATATTCTGTTGTGTCTGGGGAGAATCATTTTCTTATTGTGCCTTAAAATTTAACACACTCACCGGTAAAATAGTCTATTGATAAGGTTGCAAGACGCAACGAAAATTTTAGGAAAATAAAAAGAAAAATAAGTGGAAATTTTACCGGTGAGTGTGTTAAATTTTAAGGCACAATAAGAAAATGACTCTCCCCAGATATAACAGAATATGCTTCAACACACAAAATCATAAAAAATCTTGCAAACCAAATCCAAAAACGAAATAATATAATATACTTACACATTTATTTGGATATTATAGGAAAAAAAATGCATGTCAATGTTTCTGATGTTAATGTTTCCATCATTATATTTTCAGATCTTCCAGTTAGTTCAAGCTGGACTTGGCTATTTAACCTATGTAAATCTCCTAGATTGGCTCACCTACCTCTTTGCTATTCTTTTTGTGCTTGGCTTTAGTCAATGTCAACAGCAAGTACTTTACATTGAGGTAAGACTGATTACAGTTTATTTTAAAGTTATATTATTGAAACTGAATCTATTTAATTTATTTCCTTGTTTTATACTCACTTTTCAATACCAGCATAAGGAGAATGGCTTTTTGTTGTTGAATTTTTGTGTGCTGTGCTCAGAACTGGCTCCTGTGCAGGTGGCACATAAAATACACCATTTTGAGCGTGGCCGTTGCCAGTACCGCCTGACTGGCCTTCGTGCCGGTGGCACGTAAAAGCACCCACTACACTCTCGGAGTGGTTGGCGTTAGGAAGGGCATCCAGCTGTAGAAACTCTGCCAAATCAGATTGGCACCTAGTGTAGCCATCTGGTTTCACCAGTCCTCAGTCAAATCGTCCAACCCATGCTAGCATGGAAAGCGGACGTTAAATGACGATGATGATGATGATGATGATGTTATAAGAGTTTGTTATATCTTGGTAGGGTCATTATGCCAATAAACACATGCACTGAGGTGCAACAATATCTGTTTCACATCAAGAATCTTGCAAACCAAATGCAAAAATAAATAGATCTCTTCTTACTTCTTATTACTAAACAAGTGGTACATGTGATCGATCAAGCAAGGAGAGTTAAAGCAAAATTAAATGTCTTACTCTAAAATAGATTATGATAATGATAATGCCTACATAATTATAAGTTTTATGTCTTTTCTTTTTTTCTCATAGTTTACAATATAATTTGTTAATATTATTTTTAATTTAATATGAAAAGCAAATCACTATATTTATTCTTCCTTTCTCCCTTTTTTTTATTTAAAGGAGTGGCAATGGAATCTTGGATCAATAGGAATATTTCTAGCATGGATTGATTTGGTGCTCTACGTACAGAAAGTACCTCGTTTTGGCATCTATGTTGTTATGTTTACTGACATCCTATACACATTTATACAGTTTGCTGTTGTCTTCTCTCTCTTCATTGTTGCATTTGCATTTGGGTTTTTTGCCTTATTGCGTCAACGAGTAAGTCCTTTTATATATTCTCTCTTTACTCTTTTACTCTTTTTACTTGTTTCAGTCATTTGACTGTGGCCATGCTGGAGCACCGCATTTAGTTGAGCAAATTGACCCCAGGGCTTATTTTTTGTAAGCCTAGTACTTATTCTATCGGTCTCTTTGGCTGAACCGCTAAGTTACAGGGACATAAACACACCACCATTGGTTGTTAAGTTGGGGGTACAAGCATATACACATGCATACATACATATATACATATATACATATATACGACGGGCTTCTTTCAGTTTCCATCTACCAAATCCACTCACAAGGCTTTGCTTGGCCCAAGGCTATAGTAGAAGACACTTGCCCAAGGTGCCACAAAGTGGGACTGAACCCAGAACCATGTGGTTGGTAAGCAAACTACTTACCACACAGCCACACTTGCGCCTAATATTTTTTTAATACAAATAAAGTGGTGACTTGGCGGAATCGTTAGCACACTTGGCAAAATGCTAAGCAGCATTTCACCTGTCTTTATGTTCTGAGTTCAAATTCCTCTGAGGTCGACTTTGTCTTCCATCCTTTCTTATATATATATATATATATATATATATTTCTGTATATCATCATCATCATCATTTAATGTCCACCTTTCATACTGGCACAGACATATGTATATATTATATGTATAT
>NC_068982.1:124372872-124388657 GCF_001194135.2 Octopus bimaculoides
ATGAATTTATAAATATTATGTGAATGATAGTATTTTGAAAACAAAAAGGTTTAATATTTAATTTCATATATGCTTATATATGTGTGTGTGTGTGTGTGTGTGTGTGTGTGTGTGTGTGTGATAAAAACTTGCAGTTTGATTCTGATTAAAATATCAGAAACTTCAGAGCAAAACCCCACACTACATTTCACCTGCATTTAGCTTCTCATTCCCACTGTTTGTTGTTTAAGTTTTCCTCTACCAGCATGACCAGAGTGTGAAATGCATTGCATTTTATTATATGTAAGATACTAAATTATCTTCTTTCTTTTCAGATAAATAAGTCACAAGCTGTTGAATTTGTAAGTAATTTCCTTTCTCATTTAAGCTCAATGATTTAATTGCTTAAATATGCTAATTTTCTATGCATACTTATGTACAATATTATACATCTATTTTGTAATACTCTCCTGATCTCTCTCATGGTCTAGTGGTTAGCATGTTGGACTCATGAGTATAAGATCATGGTTTCAATTCCTGAACTGAGCAGCATGTTATGTACTGCAGCAAGGCACTTCATTTTATATTGCTCCAGTTCACTCAGCTGCAAATGAGTACTAGCTTTGCACTGGTATGTCTTTCTCACTTCAGTTATCTCATGCTCAGTGATCTGCTCAGTCGAGTGGGAAGATCACATGACCGGCCAGACTATCAGGTTTTGTTACACATCACTGGTCATTACGCACTTCACGTTGTTTTAGCCTTCAAATGACACCATCCCACTGGCAAGACAAGCAGGCCAACTTTCTTCTCTGATCGAAAGTGGTGGGGGGTGGGGGTGGTTGGAGCTATGTGAAATGAAGTGTTTTGCTCAAGAACACAATGTGCTGTCTGGTCTGGGAACCAAATCCATGATCTAATGATTGCAAGTGCAACAGCCTAACCACAAGGCCACGTGCCTCCACCACAACTACATCGGCAACAGAAACAATTTTACACTTGCCTGTAAGTGGCTACATGTAAGCTTGTTACTCTCATAGTCAGATCTTTGTGATACAAACATATCTGATACTGTCTCTGATTATTTGATATGAAACATTACATGTTAAAGTGTTCAAATGTAAATTAAAAGTGTCTCTCATAATCTTGATAATACTAAAACTCCAGGGATGTTTCTGTGTAATTGAAATATCCCTAAAATAGTATATTTTATCTTAATTTTTTTTTACATGCTTATTTTCATACCTACCTTCAGCAGTGCAGTACAAATTTTTGTGACATTTGGACCTCTATTTAAACAATTAAACACAATTTTTGTTAGTTATTTCTTGATGAAAAAAAAATATATGGCTTCCATGACATCAACACACATACACACATACAGAATACATACACATATAATCAATGTCCTGGCATGTCAATCAACACAAACACATGTTCGCTATCTGTGACACACACACATACACATTGTCTTCATGCTTTCTAAGAAAAAAAAAACCATTGACAATATTTTAATCATTTAGAAATATTTTTAACTGAATGTGATTTCATCATCCGGAGTCTGTTAATTTCTGTAAAATTTTTTTATTTATTTATTTACTTTTGTTTTAAAGTGAAAGAGAGGAGAAAGTGAAAGATGTATGTATGTGAAATAGATATGTGTGTGTGAAAGAGAGAGAGAGAGAGAAAGAGAGACAAAGTGAGTGAAGGGATGTGTTGTCATATATACGTACATACATCAATACATATGCGTACATCTTTTTTGTATGTACATGTGCATGTGTGCATGTGAGAGAGTGAGTGAGTGAGCGTGTGTGTTCTCATGTATGTGTAAGTGGCTCTCTCTCTCTCTCTCTCTCTCTCTCTCACACATACACGTACACGTCCATTTCATATACATATTCATGCATCTTTCCCTTTCTCCTATCTTTCACCTCAAAACAAAAGTAACAGGTGATTTTCAGGATAAAAATTGTTAAAATAAAACTTCTACTCATGTAAATTGATTACTATTGTTTGGATAGTTCCAAATAAGTAAGTCCAGAAGTAAGGTTAAATATATACACATGTATAAGTACCGTGAATTCCCATTCAACAAAATGGCAAACAATTTCATGAATACTTTACCAGGCAAGGCTGGGTAGTAAGTCTAGTATTCTCTTAAAAGAAGTGTCTTTTGTTAAAATATTTTTTGCAGTTTTTAGTCACGGGGTAAAGCATTGGTCATGACCAGTGCTAGATTAGCCATTAAGCAAAATAAGCATGTACTTTGGGCATTAAGGAAATGGGGAATCACAGATATGGTAAATGGTTTACAGTGGAAAAGAAATCACTTTAAATTTTCAAAATAGTTTATATGATTGAAAATATAATTTTGAAGTATTTATGGTGTCATAGTGAGGATCTGATTAAAGACTTTGTAATTAATAAAAGCAGGGAAATACTTTACAGATATAAATAAAGTGGTCGTATACATCAATGAATATTATTTTCCACCTTACTGTTAGTTGTGTTTCATTTTGAAGAATAAAAATTTATTTCATGGCTCATTATTGTTTATATTTGGAATTACATATATATGGGGGCTCCCAAATCTTTTATGTGCTTAGGGCCTTTATGGGTTTTAATCCAGCCCTGATCATGTCCTTTTTGCAAGGCCTTTGTGCCAAATGGGAAGGAGAGAGGAAAACATTCTCAAACTGGAAACATGACCCAAATGCCTGCAGCTTATATATATAAATATCTATATATGTATGTATATATATGGCTACATTTATATTTTTTTTCTCCTTGTTTCTCTCCTTATTTCTTTCTGTGTTCCTTTCTGTTGAAGAACGTAGGCTCGAAACGTCAAAGACTTTCTCTATTCCCGAGCATTAAACTAATACATCTATTTGTTGTTTACACCACCTGTCTTTGTCTGTTGTTTTTTTCGTAAATTCTCCCACATATATATATATGTAAAGTGTGTATGTGTGTGTGTGTGTATACATTTGGTTTGTTGGTGTTATATGATAACTTTTAATGAATTGGTTCTATTTTAGGAGCAATTTAGCAATATTGGAAAATCATTGATGAAAACCTTTGTTATGATGATTGGAGAACTGGAATTTGATGATATTTTTTTCAGTCCTGATGATTCCTTACAATTTACTATAACAACATACCTCATGTTTTTAGTATTCTTGATTCTTGGATCGATTATTATTATGAACTTACTGGTGAGTTTCTTTACACTATACATACATTCACCATCATCATCACCATCATTATTATCATCACCATCATTATCATCATCACCATTGTTGTCATCATCATCATCATCACAACCACCACTGCCGCCGCAGGAGAGTGCTTGAACTTAAGGTGAATGAACCGCGAAAGTGAGGTCGACCAAAGAAAACGTGGAGGGGACGGACAAGTAGAGGAGGAGATTGGGAGGATTAGCTTGAGGAGAGGGGATGCCCAAAACTATGTGAGATGGTGAGATGGTGTGAGAGCAGTTGCTGTAAGAGTGAAGGTAATTCCGGCCAACCCCGTTAACGGGGACAAACCCAGATTTAAAATATTGGATATCGATCGATTGATGGTATGCTTGTTTCAATGTCTGTTAACCAAATCCACTCACTAGGCTTTGGTTGGCCCAAGGCTGACTTCACTTGTGCTGGTGCCATGTAAAAAGCACTCAGCCCACTTTGCAGGGTGGTTGATGTTAGGAAGGGCATCCAGCTATAAAAAAACCATGCCGAAACAGACACAGAAGTATATTGCAGGCTTCTGCCTGGCCAGTTCCTGTCAAACCATCTCATCTATGCCACCATGGAAGGAGGCCATTAAATGATGATGATGATGAAAACTATAACTGAAAGCACTTACTCCAAGATGCTGTGTAATGGGACAGAAATTAAGATCATGTGGGTAAGAAGCAAACCACACAGGTATGCCTTTACCTGTGAAAATATAGATTACTTGTCTTTGGTTTATTATTCTGAAGAAATGGGCTCTGTTACTAGTGAGATCACCGTAGCTTTTGATCAGTTTTAATTTCTGTTGGTAAGGAGACATGAACAGTGGGGAATCATTGAGAGTCACATTCCTGGGAAGGAATGACTGAGGGAAGATTTTTTTGGTTTAGGGTCTGAGAAATGGAAGACAGTAGGGATAATGGGAAGAGGTGGGACTGATCATTTGTTGACTGAGTCATTGAGTGATATACAGTTTGTTAGTTTAAATCAGTGGAGACCTAGCAGCTGTAGAAGCAGGCATAATAGTGGCATGAAAGTGTGGGCCCCCAAACCTATACAAGCTTATAGAGTAGATCCAAAAGTGCTGGCACCATAAAAGTGTTGTCTGGTGGTGGGCTGCCTCCTCATCTCCAGCCATGCTACTAAGGTTTGGCTGAATGGTTAACAATTTTACTTCACAATCAAGAAGTCCCTGATTTGAGTCCACTGTATGGTATCTTGAGCAACTTACTTTATCATAACCTCAGGTTAACCCAAACCTTATGAGTGAAATTAGGTAGACAGAAACTATGTGTAATCCTGTTAGATGGATTATATTGTAATTCAAAATTCCAACTACATTGCATGTGTCATGCTGATTCAGTTTGAGAATTATGTTTAAGGTACATGTGTCTGGAATATTCAACCACATGAGTCAGTTGGTTAGTCGATTGAATGGTTTAAAATTTGGCCCAGTACTAGCAGTTTTTGCAGGGGAGGGGCAAGTCAATTACATTGACACCAACACTTGGCTGGTGTTTATTGTATTGACCCTGAATGGATAAAACAATATCAACCTAGGCAGAGTTTGAACTCAGAACATAAAGACAGATAAAATGCCTCTAAATATTTTGTCCAGTGTGCAAATTTAACAGAAACCCAGATTCTGGTTTCCTTCCTGTACAATACATCATTACTATTATAAATAATATCCATAGTAAAATGTCCAATTTCTTGTTACTTGGGGGTCTTTGGGTGAGACTTTGAAACAGATTGTCTAAAACAAAGCAACAATAATGTAAATAATATTAATAATTGGGGAAGCATCATAGCCATGTGTTGAGAGGAATTTTTGGGGTTTGGATAATTCACCTTTGGAAACATGGGTGTTTTGTTAAACATCCTCAAACAACCCTTATTCAGAGACCTTTTGAGAAGGATGGGCTACTCAACCTGAAGAAAATTCTACTGGTTAACGACCTGCAAGGTCATGCACTGTTTATCTTGATATGAGATAACCATGTCACACACATACAGTTGTGATGCATGTGCCTGGTGTACCCTTATCTAACGGTTAGTCATGATGGGTATACTGGGCTTTGTATAATTGTACCCCAGTTTCACTTTGATGGCATGCACTGCTCTCTCAATAATAATAATAATTATTATGCCCTGATGCAGTACCAGGCAATGGCTCTCATGGCTTTTGATCTTAAATGATTAGAAGTATTATCATGTACATGTTTTGTCTTGTATAAAAGATGGGCTACAGCAAATATTCTTCTCAATACCACAGATTTGCTTGTCAGTTGTTTGACCGTAGCCAGTTGATCATGTCCCTTAGTGGCCGACAATATGTGCATCTCTGATCACGAGTAGGAGTAGTGGAGGTGCTTCACAGCCATGTGTTGAGAAGAATTCTTTGGGATTTGAATAATTCACCTCTAGAAACATAGTTGTTTTGTTCATCGTCCTTAAACAAACCTTATTCAGGGACCTTCTGAGTGGGATGGGCTGACCCTATCTTGTAAAGTCATGTGCTGTTTATCTTGATATGAGATCACCATAGCATGCACATATGGTTGTGATGCATGTACCTGGTGTACCCTTATCAGATGGGTAGACATGATGGGTATATTGGGCTTTGTATATTTGTACCCCAGTGTCACTTTGATGGCATGCACTGCTCACTTGCTCAATAATAATAATAATAATAATAATAATAATAATAATAATAATAATAATAATAATAATAATGTTCTCTCCTACAGGTTGGTTTGGCTGTAGATGATATTAAAGAAGTACAAAATAAAGCAACTCTGAAACGTAGAGCCATGCAGGTATGTATACTCGTAAATGCATTATTTCAGAAAATTGATATTTAGAAATATAAGAAAATTCTAGGCCTGAATACTGACATTAAGGATAATATTCTTACTGTAATAATATTAACATTAATTCATGTATAAATAACTCAAAATTTTTTGACAGCTATTTTTATCTGTGAGATAATATTTCTTTGATCCCTGTTTTGTTTTGCTCTTTTACATCGATTTCCTCATACAAGCAAATTTAACTCTGTTGATACCAGTCAGTCTGAAACTGCACCTGGTTCTATGACACAAACATCCCATATTAAAATGATCTAAATTAAAACCTTCCATCAAAATTTCATGCTGATTTATGCCTCAAATACCAGCTAAATAATGACAAAGCTATTTTATAATTTTCCTTATAATTTTCAAAATTAATTGAAACAAAACTATGTTGTTCAACAGATGAAAGTGGACAGTACCTACAGACTATTAAGGCTTTCTCAAACTGAAAACAATTGTTTCTTAAAGTAGTAGTAGTAGTAGTAGTAGTAGCAGCAGTAGGTTACTGTAGTTTTTAATGGGGTAATATTTTATTCAAGATTATGTTATTCAATATTTTTCTTAGTATGTACTGGAGATGCACAGAGTGGAATTGGTTTTAACCTAAAATAATCTTCAAAGAAGGACTAAATACTTTCACACAATTGTGATAGATTTACGATAATTGTCACAGTGCTTAGCTCTTTTTTTTCTTTTTTTACCTTGTTTGTTTCTTATATTTGATAGTAATGTTTATTTCTTCATGCTAACTGCTGCTGCTACTACTACTACTACTACTACTACTACTACTACTACTACTCTAAGAAACAATTGTTTTCAGTATGAGAAGGCCTGTGGGTATTGTCCACCTTCAACAGGCTAAGAGATGTACAAAAGTGGTTTATTATTTTCAATGAATCAGTCATTGATATTTCTTTTCTTTTTTGATTAAAAAAAGCAAATAAATTTTCAGTAAATTTTGTGTTAGGTTAAAGAGATGCATCTGATGACATAAAAGACACATGAACATATTAGGTGCACCTTAATTTCAGTAACACGTTTGAGAAAAAAGTTTTCAGTGCTTTAAAGCATGTAATATAGGCTTGTCTTCACATATAGAACCTGGGATGACATTTTTAGATAATCTTTAGGTAGAAAAGAGGGTCTTATATGCCATCAGATACAATATTTATTGTATAGAATTTTTATGTAAAATTGCTACAATAATTTCAGTGTTTATTATTATTGGCATTTAGAAATTAAAAGTCTGTTCTCCTTACACATTTACAGGTGGATTTGGTACTAGACCTTGAGAAAATAATGCCTTTCTCTTTCCATAAGAGAAAAATTATCAAATGTCAAACATTGTATCCTAATGCTGTACAAAGTAACCAAATTGCTCGCCTGTTTCGTATAACCGCATCTTATTCTGAAGATATCAACCAAGTTTTAAATCCTGAGCAGGTGAGTACTACAGAAATACTATTGGATATGTTTTTATATCCTAGGGATAAACAACAATGATGATGATGGTCATCATTTAACCCTTTGCTTCTCCAAAGCATTTTCATGAGTTTGTCCTAAATGTTCATGTTTGTTTTTGGTCTATTAGTTACTCCTTGTTTCATATGTTTTGAGTAACATAATGCTTTCCTGTCATAAATTCCGAGTTACTCTAATGGCTGAAAAAAATTTGGAATGTGTATCATACATGATGCTTGGATACCAGGGAAATGTGTCCTGTGTATCACATATGATACAAGGGACAGCCAAAGAATTAATGTCTGCTTTCCATGCTGGCATGGGTCTGACAGTTTGTTAGAATCTGAGTCAATCCATGCTTAAAGTTACTACCCTTTTTGAAGGATTGGAGGACCACTCTCTCTCAAACATTACAATTTTAGGTTGGTTTCTTTGAAGGATTAGAGAACCACTCTCTCTCAAACATTACAGTTTTAGCATAGTTTCTATAGCTGGCTGCCTATTACATTGTACCACATACATTTTATTAAGGTGTAGTGACACCTAATGCCAGTCGCCATTTTGGTAAGTTCGTCCACGCATGCGCAGGGACATGTCTTCTGGAAGGCATGCAGGAAGTCCCTCACGTGCATGCGTGGTCATCCTATATCAAAGCGTTCCCACCTTTTCTCGACCTCTTAGCGCTGCAGCTTCGAAGACACCAAGTCACTAAGAGCCGCTCCGTCAACTCTACCTTTGAGTCTACACTAACTACCACGGAGCTTGAAGAATGACCTAACCATCCAGCAACGACACTGACACCGTCTTCACACCAACCATAAAGGGTGACCTGGCAATTTCTGTTACCTGAGATGTAGGCTGAGCACCTCATAATAAATATTTGTTATGCTGTTATTCAATTTATTCAGCGTTTTCATTTTTATTGAAGAAAATTGATTGTACGGGATAGGGTTACCCAAGGATGGCGGCCCTATCACCTACAAAGGCTTCAACGCTAGAGAGGGTGTCATGTCTTCAGCAAGACTAAACAGTCCTTTTGCCCTTGCATTGTCTCACTTGTTTGCCAATCACTTTACAGAGTACTCAGTACATTCTATTGTGATGCCAACACAAGCAAAGTTGTCTTGTATCCTGTAAGATCAAGGAGTCCTCACTATTCTGAGTTGTGTTCATTCACTCAAGGTGAGAAGAAGAGCAACTGAAGACAGAGTAGGAATCAGGATGGCTGTGGAGGTGAGGTGGTGGTGGTGGTGGTGGTGGAGGTGGGGTGGTGTTGGTGGTGGTTGGGTGAAAGTTGCAACTGTGTATTAAAATTCCACTTTGCAATAATTAAGATGAGAAAAGAGGATAATTTGTTATTGCGTTTGTGAATGAATGGTGCTAACAATACTATCGATTGATTAATTAAAAAATTTACGCTTTAATTGTGAAATTAAATTTCATGGCTATTCCTGTAATGATTTTAAACATCAATTAAAAAATAGAATTGCTATTTTCTGCAAGTCACATTGCTTCAAAAAACTTGACATATTGCCATAAAATATAATTTCAGAAATGACATTTCTCAACAAAAGGTAGACTGGTATATAAAACTGCTTTCTGCAGTGTTGTGGTTTTATGTAGTTATGTCATCATCATCATTGTTTAACGTCCACTTTCCATGCTAGCATGGGCTGGACGATTTGACTGAGGACTGGTGAACCAGGTGGCTGCACCAGGCTCCAATCTGATCTGGCAGAGTTTCTACAGCTGGATGCCCTTCCTAATGCCAACCACTCCAAGAGTGTAGTGGGTGCTTTTACATGCCACCAGCACGAAGGCCAGTCAGGTGGTACTGGCAACAGCCATGCTCAAAATGGTGTATTTTACGTGCCACCTGCCCAGGAACCAGTCCAGTGGCACTGGCAACGATCTCGCTCAAACGTCTTTTCACGTGCCACCGGTACAAGTGCCAGGAAGGCAACGCTGGTAACGATCACACTCAAATGGTGCTATTTACATGCCACTGGCACGGAAGCCAGACAGCTGCTCTGGCAACGACCATGCTTGAACGGTGCTCTTAGCGCTCCACTGGTACAGGTGCCATCGAGATTTCGCTTTCGCTTGCCCCAACAGGTCTTCGCAAGCCAAGTTTAGTGTCCAATGAAAGAGACATTGGCATGGGTGCCAGTCATCAAAAGCTTTCTAATGTATTTTATAGTTCTCAGATACAGCAGTTTGATTACCTAAAATAGCTATAGAATTTGAACCCGTTTCCTCTGACTTTGTGCATTTAAATCATAATAAAGTGTTATTAGAATATTAAAAGGAATTGTTTATTAGAGTATTAAATGGAATGTAAAAATGAGTGAATTCAATATTAATCAGGTGAATATATTGGTTCATTTGTTTAAATATGTAGACTCTTCTTTGTTTGAGTATGTGGACTTGTGCTGGATATTAATAGTGCATATTTGTACCTTACTGAATAAGTATAAATTAAGGTGTGTATATTGTTTTCAAGAACTGATTGAATTGTAAGCAAATAAAACCTAAGTTCACTGCCTTCTTTTTCAAACTGTCGGTATACTTTACACAGTTAAGAGTAATGAAACTTTGGGCTGATGTGTCTGATTTCTGCAGTAAAAGGGTTACATAACTATTTGATGCTTGTTGTTTTACTTTAGGATTAATTTCATTTTGTAGTAATTAGAATGAGAAAAGAAGATTGTTTATTGTTCCAGTTTGCTGATTAATTAATGAAAAAAATTAACAGATTAATGTTTTATATGTATTTATGTGTATATATTTACAGGATGAGTTACGACGTATCCAAACAAATCAAACCAACTTAAAGCATAAGGTTAACAGGTTAAATGATAATGTGGAAGAGATGAAAGTCCAAATGACAAGAGTGGAGAGTATGTTAAAAGCCGTAATCAAAAACCAGAAAATAGAATGGGAAGAAGAAGATTACCAGGAAGACTAATACTTCAGGAATGTTTACAAGTAGTGCTACACTTATTTCTTTGTAAAAGATCTGTCGAAATCAGAGGAATCTACTGTTTATATTTTGGCCCCTATTAAAAACTTATACCCCCCTTTTTTTTTTCATCCATATTTTTGCAAAATATTTTACTGACAAAGTTTTGATATTATTGCCCACATGGTTTTACATTGGTTACAACATGGAGCAAATAGTTAGCATTATTTTTTGGATTAGATATATTCTTCCATGAAAACAATCTTATACATCATCATCATTGTCGTCACCATTATCATCACTGTCATCAATATCATTCTCATTGCCACTATCATCATCACTTTATATATCTGCTTTCCATGCTGGCATGGGTTGGACAGATTGATAGGATCTGGTTGATGGGTCAGTGGGCCACATCTTTCTCCATTTTAGTTTCAGCATGGTTTCTACAGCTGGATGCCCCAATATCAACCGCTTTATAGAATGTACTGGTGCTAATTTTTTCATGGCACCCGCATCATAGGAATTACTTTATCCTCAGCAAAACTAAAGAGTTGTCTTAGTGCAGCATTGTCTCTGCTTGACTTTACAGAAGGTACCAGGTGTCTTTTTCATGTGGCACTGGCACTTGTGAGCTCACCTCACCAGACTAAAGAACCACTACGTTTGAAAGGAGGAATAGGAGTGAGAGAGAGAGGGATAGGAGTGAGAGAGAGAGGGATAGGAGTGAGAGAGAGAGGGATAGGAGCGATGGTTTTAGTGAGAGAGGATTAAGAGTTGAGAGAAGCATGATGGAAACAATGGATTTGTGAAAGGGCTGTAATGGAGAGAGTAACAAAGGAGACAGCATCAGAAAAGGGTGACGTGAAGGATTAGTGGAAAAGGGAGTGAGGGAGGGACACACATAGAGTGGTGAGGATGATGGGGTCTGTTGAGTTGGTGGTGGGGTATACAGTGCTATCCCACATTATAAAGGTAAATATGGGTGGGGTAGATGGAGGCTGTGGAAAAGGAAAGGGACATAAAAATAAGGATGATGAAGAAATAGAGAAACTGTGGAGGGAGTGTCAACAAATGAAAGAGGAATAGAAATGTCGTTGAGGTGAGCCAGAGAGAGAGGGAGATGTGTTGGCGTTGAGGTAATGGGGAAGCTTTGGGCAAAGGGTCTGTGAGAGAAAGAAAAGTAGGGGTGGAGGAGTAGTGAGAGTAGAAGGAGAGCAGAGAATAGATGCAGTGAGAGCATCCCAGCTGCCATCGTTACTTGCTTTAGAGTTCTCACTGCCATGCTTGCACAAAAGTGCAGGTTTTCTCCAGCACTGCCTATTGCCATTTTTTACAATTCCTGGTCAATCTTTGAGATTATCCATCTGTACCACGTGCTTATACCAACTCTGTCTTCTCTTTTGCATCCTTCATCAAATTCCTCTTAGACATAACTTTTCTCTCAGGTTCTTTCTACTCATCATTCATGCACACTAACATTACACATCCAGAGAAGCTTGCTTGCTTCCTTTCTTTCTATAGTCTTGTCAAATTCTCTGCATTCAAAGAGGCCCTTGTCTCACTACCATATAGCATCATATTTTCCACATAAGTATCATACAATCTGCTCTTCACTTTAAGTGGGAGGCTCTTTGTTGCTAAGCAGGGGTAGTTAGTTGCTAATTTTCTTTATAAACTAACATGAAATCAGTTTTTATTGCTCTACTGTTAGATTTAATCTAAAGAATCTCAAGTCTTTTTGTTATATTCCTAACAATATTATATTTCCTACGTTAAATGGCTAATGTTTTGTTCAGTAGCCAAGAGAAATCATTGTTATAAATATGAATAATAACCTATAATAAAGAAACAAAACCATTAGGTTCTTTTATATTTCATAGCTTTAACTATAATGTTAATATCTTCTGAGCAGCTGAGCTCAACAGCAGTTTGTAACTGTTGTTTCCTGTCTATGAGGAATAATATCAAGTATTTTGTATTGTCTTGAATTAATGTTTTTTTTTTCTTTGATATCTGATAATATTATGCATTTTTCAAGGGGTGCATTCCCTGCTTATTGAAACCTTTGTATTTTTATCAGATCAAAATTTTTTCTGCAATTAATATTGTATATCATTTTTGCTCAAAACCCTCCATAGCAAGATTACACTTCATGAACATTTTAGTTTTAACTGCTGATCATTTAGATAGTATCTCGTTTACTCATGTGGTTCAACCTGACATTGTTTTTTTTTTATCATATCACTGTATCACCACGGCTCCCTATTTTATTTGCTATTTGATAATCATCATCTGTTCTGGGATAACAATGGTATATACTAATATATGTTAAAGGCTCTGTATGTGTGTGTATTTATATATATCTTCATAGTTGATTAATGTCCACTTTCCTATGCTTGCATGGGTCAAACCGAATTCTTTACATGCTTTCAACTAAGGTAATATTTTCCCTTGGTCAGACATGTTTTCACAGAAGATTGGAAGTGAATGATACTGCTGATGCTCAATTACAGCAATAACATGGTGTCAAGACAAGGAAACACACACACACACACACACACACACACTCTCTCTCTCTCTCTCTCTCTCTCTCTCTCTCTCTCTCCCTCTCTCTCTCTCTTACATGTATTAGTGGATTCTTTCAATTTCTGTCTAGCAAATCAATTGGTTGCCCTGGGGTTATGATTGAAGACATTTGCCATGCAGAAGCAATTGTCTTCTGTTATAGCCCTGAAGAAGGACTGAACTCAAAAACCACGAGATTGGGAAACAAACTTCTTAACCACACAGCCATATCTGCTTCCACTTTGGAATCCTGACAAACAGCATCTCAGTAGCAATTACAGTTTATAAAAGAATAAAACTGATAGTTAATGTCCACCCCACCCGCCTTTCCTCACTCTTTCTTTCATTACAACAGCATCTAGCCACACCTTCACAATTCAGATACCTAAGCAGCACCATTTCCAATGGCTGCACACTGAAAAAGGAGATTCGAAATTGCTACAAGATAGGCCTCTGTATCTCTTTGAAAATTCAGATTCTTTCTAAACAATCATCTCAGCCTTTATAAACAGGGTTCTCAGTCTGAGCTAGGTGTAAGACATGGACAATATACAGCCAGTATGTTAAGACCTTGGAAGCTTTTGTTTTCTGAAGATCCTTTCACCTGACAAGATAGAATTACGTGCAGAAGTCCCTCATTAAATAATCACAAGAAATAGTAAATTTGCATTGTACAGACATCGACTGAAATGGCTCAGACATGTTGTGTGCATGTGTGACCCACATTCTCTTCGTGAGATCTTCACATCCACTTACATCCTGGTGTCAACACTTGACTGAGAACCACTTTGAAGAGAAGTATTATTAACTCTTTAAGAATGGAAGGTATCAATCACTATCTGTCATAGAGTTTGATGGTGTCACTGTAGAAGTTATGACAGAGAAACGCATTCATCACTAAAGTGAGAAGAACTTGTATGCAAAGTGACACCTGGCTTCCTCTAGTCAAATATTTACATGTTCTTACTGTGACCAATGCTGCAGATTATGGATTGGAATGTCTTCAGAAGATTCAGTAGTGAAGATGACCATCATCAGATTTGATTGACATCCATAAGCAAGCAAAGCATGCACACACACACACACACACACACACACACGTGTGTGATCTGTCTGTCTGTCTGTCTGTCTGTCTGTCTGTCTGCCTGCCTTTCTGTCTGTCTGTGTCTGTCTCTCTCTCTCTGCACACACACTCATTATTTTCCTTCTTCAATTTGAAAATTTTCTGCATTCACTGCCAATACATTATCCAACATTTTACTCCCTTCAAATACAGAGAAAAGCTTCCTGATGTCTGTGGCTCTTCTCTAAACTAATTCCATCCACTTCAAAATCCTCTGTCCACCATTCTATCATTGAATGTCACCATCTCCATTATTTACACCATATGCAACACAGTACATATTTACAATTTACATTCACCAATCTCTAACCAGCAAATTATGTACAATGTCGTATGTGCCTGTCAGTTTGAGAGTCATTTCAGTTCACTTAATGTATGTCTATTGCTTCTAATGATTATGAAGAACTGAAGTTCCTTCTTTCTTTTTCTCCGGAAGAAATACAGTTGAGCTCTGCAGATTGTTTTCCTGCTGGACGTTTCAAAAAAAATTTGATGTAACTGAATAACAGACTAACAGTAACCATAAATTCTACAACTGGATAGATTTGAATCTAATGCTATAAATTCCAAGACTGTTGAAGATCCATTCATTTCAAGTTTGGTTCTCCATATGACTAAAATTTGAATAGCACTAAACTGGTAATGGCAGCATTTTGAAGTTAATTAACCATATTTTAATTAAGTTGTCATAAATGGTTATATACTTCAGCACAGAATATTTCCATCCAAATTTACTTTTGTGCCTTTCTGAAACCTATCATTGCTTTTCTCTCATTTCCTCTCATGACTACTTTTTTCTATATATGTATGTAGATTTTACTATAATATATATTTCATTCTCAGGAACAACTAAGGAAATACACAATAAATCTCTCACAAAGCCTTGTACTGATGGGAAGTACTGACCCATACAGGCTTCAAAGGTCATTTCTTTTCCAAACTAAGTTGATGGATGGATTTGGCAGCACTTCAAGTGACTATGCAGCCCTTTTCCAAGAATAGCATGCCCACTTGTTATTCAGGAGGGTCTTAGGTCTAAACAAAGCTTTCCCAATCTTGGAACTGGCCAGGAACATTGTGCTTGGTGTCCTCTCTTTATGAGACAGTAACATTCAGGAAATTTACAACTTAAAGCACATGAGTTGACATTCACAATGTATATCTATGTTTCTGTGTATACATGCATATGCATGTGTATGTAAACATGTATATATATATATATATATATATATATATATATATATATATATATATATATCTGTATGTCTGTTTGTGTATGTATGTATGTATGTATCCATATGTATGTATGTATGCATGTGTGTGTATGCACATATATCTGCTTGTGTGTGTACATATATTTGTGTGTGTGTGTGTATATACCGATGGCCAGATAACTGAAGAGATGGTGGCATGGGTTTCTGTCCCGACATCCGAAACTCGGAGTTTTATCATGGCTACCGAATAATTGTCACATATTATTTACAGATAAATTCCTCTATTTGCCTAATATCGAGGTCTCTTTCTTTCTTTTGTTGTCTTACCTTTTCTATCAATACATATACACACACATATGTATATATATATATATATAT
>NC_068982.1:124389022-124393096 GCF_001194135.2 Octopus bimaculoides
TATATATATATTGATGAGACTGTTACCAGACATATGTGAAAAAATTTGCTAGTTGTATGTGAAACTGCTCCATTTATTTACCTGCTACATGTTGTAGCACCAGTTGTAATATATGTAGGATCCTAACTTCAATAAATAAAAGACTGTGACATACATTTTCTGAGACATGTAATTATTATGACTGTCTAGAATGAATGGACTTCAATAATGCTTGTGTGTCTTTCTTGCGTACTAACATACAATGTCTTATCCATTCATCTTCTACAGACATAATTACATGGATACAGAAATCCCAGCTATATGTGTGTGTTGTATACATATTTTCATGTGTTTATGTAAAAGGCATTAAAACAAAAAGATACAAAAATATACAAGCATACTTTGTTAGCATCACAATCTATTTGTTCCACATAATTTTTATTGTAATTATAAATTTACTCAATACTTTGCATCCACATATCAATGAGTATATGTTATACAATGTTTAAAACAATAAAATGCATTAATATTTCCTAAGAGGCCTTTAAGTCCCTCCTAAATTCTTCATGCGAACAAGGGTTTTTAAGGAAATTTGAAATTCCTTCTCCATCCTATCATCGTCATAATTGTCATCGTTGTTGTTGTTATTATTATTAAGACAGCAAGCTGTCAGAATCATTAGCATGCCAGGCAAAATGCTTAGTGGCATTTAGTCTGTGTTTATGTTCTGAGTTCAAATTCCATTGAGGTTGACTTTACCTTTCATTCTTTTGAGGTGGATTAAATTAGTATCAGTTGTGCACTGGGTTGATGTAATCGACTTGCCCCCTCCCTCCCTCCAAATTTCAGGTCTTGAGCCTCTAGTAGAAAGGATTATTATTATTATTATTATTATTATTATTATTATTATACCATTGTTATCTATCTCTAAGAGCAAAAATGTGATATTGTTTGTTTAGAAAGAAAAGAAAAATGTTGATTTACTTTTTTTCTCCTCCGATTGATGTCTCATCTTAAAAGTTTTAATTTATTTTTCTTTCAAAAGTTGTAAAATTATCAGCTTTTGACATCGGAATGTTTTTGTTTTCATTGTGAAATTATCGAAAGTGTTTTCTATTTTACAAAAAAAAAAGGTTCAACAAGTCTTTTTGTGTTGAATTCATTTGTTGATTGATGTAAAATTTTTATGACTATTGTTAATGTATGATCTGATTTAAATAATGTTAATAAATTGCGATTAAATAATGAAATTATCAACAGAAATATGTTTTAAATTCTTTATGGTGAGCTCAGATTTTATAGCATTGATCAAAAGATATTTACATCTGCATTACGATTTGATCTCCAGTCCTCATTAAGTATCTTATTG
The DNA here is from genome assembly GCF_001194135.2 of Octopus bimaculoides. Classification (NCBI taxonomy): domain Eukaryota; kingdom Metazoa; phylum Mollusca; class Cephalopoda; order Octopoda; family Octopodidae; genus Octopus; species Octopus bimaculoides. The sequence goes on from NC_068982.1 coordinate 124,390,371, forward strand.
ATGGCTATGTGTATACAGTGTAAGATAGAGAGAATGCTATTATTACCTTACTTTAGATTGGGTGGTGCATTACATCCTTGAGCAAGCCTCTTCATTTCATGTTGTCTCAGTTCATTATTTGCAATTCAGTACCATCGATAGCTGGATGGTTAACTCTGTACTGGACTGGTTTCTTATTCAGTAAAAAGTCTTTTATTCTCAGTGGCATAAATACTCTAGAAATTGGGAGAAGCCCAAGCCTAAAGGGCCTGTAGGCTCAAGACAGATTTTAACTTTTTTTTTTTGGAAATAAATGCTCTTAGTTATAGTCTAGTCTGAGACACAGTATACATTAAGGAATAATACATCTTTTATCTTTTACCCATTTCAATCATTTGATTGGGGTCATGCTGGAGTACCACTTTGAAGAATTTTTAGTCGAATGATTGAACTCTGTACTTTTTCTTTTTAAAGCCAGATAGTCAATCTCTTTTGCTGAACTGTTAAGTTACAGGGACATAAACAAACCAACACTGGTTGTCAAGTGGTGATTTGGAAGAATTTCCATCAATCAAATCTGCTCATAAGACTTTGGTTGGCTCAAAATACCACCCAGTGGGTCTGAGCCTGGAACCATGTGGTTGAGAAGTAAATTTCTTACCACACAGCCACAGAGATCAAACATATTGAAATTTAGAGAGGATATAAATATTGTAAATATACATTCTAAAGAAGAGTTTAATAAATAAAACTGTCACCTTATTAACAACATCTCAGACATTTATGCACTATTGTAGTCACAAATTTAATTGATTTGAGTTTTAATTATTTGACAATAAAGGGTTTATTTTATTATTATTATTTTTTTGTCTTGGTTAGATCATGATTATAAAAGTGAATTCAGATTTTAAAACGATTTGATTTGATTATAAAGCCTGATTAAACATAAAAGAAAATATAGATTTGCTAATACTAGGTAATTTCAATGATTTTTAAATGTCAAAACTGTTTTATTAATACTGTTAATAAAAAATGTTATTAGAAAGTATATGCTCAATGGAGGGTGGTGAATTAGTAGAATCATTAGATAATTAGAAAAAAAAAATCCTCTGTAGTATTTTTTCATGCTCTTTACATACTGAATTCAAATTCTACCTAGGCCAACTTTTTTTTTCATCATTTCATGGGTTCATAAGATAAAGTACCAGTTAAATATAGATGTTAATATAATCACCTAACACCCTCCGTCCAAAATTGCCAGCCTTGTGCCTAAATTAGAAACAATTATATACCCAATGGAATATGCAACAATATTTTTGTCTTTGGTTTAAAATTTTTCTATTTCTTTCAATAAATATTAAAGGTAAAGAAATATTTTAATCTAGTAAAAATTAGTCATAGTTTGTCAGACATAATTTTAAGATTAAAAGTGTTTAGATAATATTTTATAATGTCTACAGATCATATTATTGATGCACTTGAATTTCAGTTATGTTAGAGATTTTATTTAGATTTTTGTGTTTATTTTTTTTAATAAATTTTAACAGGTTTATGTTTAAAAATATTATTAAAATTTACTTGGGGGAATAAAATTAAAAGATAATTCACAGGTTACTTAATTTTTTTTTAATGAAATTTCAATGAATTTTTTATAATTTGAAGTTGTGTCAGCACACAAATTGTGTTATCAAGTTTTGTCTGACAGAATAAAAATTAAAAAACAAAATTCAAAACTAACTTTACTTATGATTTTGTAATAAAATCTCAGTGACTCACTGTATTTTTATGTTTTAACATAATCATGTTGACATGTTATAAAATTTTACCTGGGGGAATAAAACTGAAAAAAATATTCACAGGTAGGTATTGTCACCTATAATTTTATGAAATTTCAGTGAATCTTTGTATTTTCACATTTTAATATAATTAATGTTGAATCAAGAATATGTTTTATATTTTTCTTGGGGGGAATGAAAATAAAGTACAATTCATAGGTAATTTAATCTACACTTTAAGATGAAATACTAATGAATTGTATTTTCACATTTTATCCTGTTTATACTAAAATAAAAACGATGTTATTAAATTTTACCTGGGAGAATTAAAAAAACAAAAACAGGAATTAATAGGTATCTTAACCCCCAGTAATTTATTGCCATAGCATTTGAACTCTACTCTTGTTTATTGTTAAATTTCTGGGTTTGACCTAATATATACCATTATTATTATTATTATTATGTAATTTGGCTTGATTGACAGCTTCTTTATGTTTGTCAATGCCCTAAATATGTTTCTCAAGCAGCTCTAATCCATCACCTTAATTAAGGTGCTATCTGTAAATAACTTTATGAAATTATACTCCTGACACATTTCGTGTACTACTTACTGCCTATGAATTGTTAAATAACATTTTCTCCCATTTTTATATGGGGCAATTTAAAAATTATATGAGGATATATTTTTCAAATTTACATTCAAGCTTACATTTATGTTAAATTTAAGATAAAACTGTTATGCTTCTGTACTACCTTGCATTTTAATGAAATCTAATTCTGGAATATTAATCATCGTATATTGTTTTTATTTTATTTACTGTTTAAAATATATATTTGACCTTAATAAGATAAAAGAATTTCAGTAAGCTCTAAAATAAGCTTTATTGTAGCCAAAGTTTTATAAAGATTGCACATTCATTAATAGACTAGTCATTAATGTATGTGTATGTGTATGTATGTATGTATATATAT
>NC_068982.1:124393106-124396899 GCF_001194135.2 Octopus bimaculoides
TATATATATATATATATATATATATATATACATACATACAATGGAAATTATGAGATTCTTTATTCAAATCCACTACAATTGTTTTGAGTCATTCTGCACCTATCACATCACAGGTGCCTATTGTGCCTCCTCAGGTGACTTTTTAAACAAGTTCCTTACTCTTTCTCTTCACCAGTTCATTTAGCCTTATAACAATATATATCTACATAACTGCTCCATTCTAGCAGTTTTCATAAGTAACTACTAGAATGGAGCATTTATGTAGATATATCTCATTATAAGGGCTAAATGAATTGGCAAGGAGAAAGAGTGAGGAACTTGTTTAAAAGTGACCTGAAGAGGCATAATATGCACCTGTGATGCAAGACAATTGATTGCACAGTATCTCAACTGTGAGCTACAGGTGCAGAATGAGTCAAAATTGTAGCAGAATTGTAAAGAATTTTGTGAATTCTATTTTCTATCTCTGATCTGTTTATATAAAGTCTACAAACACCAAGGAATTCATGAAGTAAATCCAGTAGCATATGTATCTCTACTATTGATGACATCAAGTAGCCAAAAACTGTGGACAGGCTTTACTGTCCGCATCCCCCCCCCACATTTCTATTTCTTAAATATTGAATATGATGTTTATCACTAAAATAAAATATGTTTGTTTCTGCATAACCATTATATTCGATCAGAGTTGGGTCAATTACTAAATAGATGAATTATGTTAGAACCTCAACCTTTTTATTACCATATTTTTATTAAAATACACCACTTTTGTTTCCATTAATTTTGGAAATGATGAATTTAGCAAAACAACTTTATCATGATAAAGTTGTTTTGCTAAACATAAAATAGTATGAAATTATGTTCGGAACATAAAATAGTATGAAATTTTGATGGAAGACTTTAAATTGGATCAGTTTAAAGCAGAAAGTATGCATCATAGAACCATGTGCCATCTCAGGTGGGTTGGTATCCAAAGGGCTAAAGAAAGTATATTCCTATATATTAATTAACTATTAATTTTATTCCTATATATGTTAAGATATAAATGATATGAGTTGTTAACCAGTATTATTAATTTTTTTCCTAGACACAATGTAGGTTGGTGAATTGGTCAAATTGCTAGAGTTGTAGATTGTTTCACTGAAAAACCAAAGTTCATTTTCAAGTTTATAAAGCATAAAACAAGGAGAATTTCTATAAAAGTGTTCAACTATTTTGATATAGCATTTTTCATACTCTTCTGAATTTTTAAAACCTAAATTTTTCAGAATTATTTTAAGAATGATTTTGAAATCCATGTACTTTTAAGCCTGTATTTAATAATGGAGGATTGTGTTTAAGTCATTGAGAGGCAGGTAGTAATGTATAATTATAAATTTTGCTGATAATATTCTTTTGTGCTCCATTTCATCAAAATTTTATCATTGTATTGTTATCCACGATTTTAAAAATTGCATGTATTTTATATCATTGAATACGAATGTATCATTCTTTATATGTTTTGAAATTGTACTTGTATGGCAAGTAACTTCATCTGAGATCGTCTGTGGAAACTTAAACAAATGCATCTTGGAAGACTCATGGTAATTGTTTAAAAATCACATATACAGTTATCTTTTACTATTTTTTTTTTCTTGGTTTTAATCTCAGAGACATGAACTATATACTTTTACTTTTTTCAGTCATAAGACTGGGGCCATACTGGGGCACTGCCTTGAAGGGTATTAACTGAATGAATTGATCCCAGTACTTATTTATATAAGCCTGGTGCTTAACCAGTCAGTCTCTTTTGCTAAATTGCTAACAACATTGGTTGTCAAGCAGTGTAGTGGTGGGCGTTCAAACACAAATACGTGCACACACACACACACACACACACACACACGCATGCAACAGGCTTTTAGTTTCTGTCTGCCAAATCCACTCACAAGGCTTTGGTTGGCTCAAGTCTATAGTAGAAGACACTTGCCCAGGTGCCATGCAGTGGGACTGAACCTGGAACCATGTGGTTGGGAAGCAAACTTCTTGCCACATAGTCATGTCTGCACCTAAATTCACTTTTGTTTTGAAATCATAAATTATAAAAGCATTTTTGGTTGGTGGGGGGGAATATCTAAAATGACTAAATTTTAAAAGGGCATATTGGTTCCTACCTCGTTACATTTTTTAATGAATCTAATTCTGAAATGCCAGTCAACAAGACAGTAACAAGATCATTTAAAATACTTAATATGATGTTAATTCTATTTAATTAAAATATTAAATATTAAAGAACCTTAATATAAATGAGCTTAATAAAATTTAAATCTTTTGAATAAACTCTTAAAATTTTTCCATAGCAACAGCTTTATTGAGATTCCACATACGTTAACAGACAGGTCATTTAATTGATATATATATATATGTATATACATATATGTTGTCATCTTGTAAACATTAATATAATGTGTGCTTCCCAATAATCTTCTTTGTTCTTAGTATGGATATTTATGGTTTGTTGAAAAAATGGCTGTTTGAAAATTGTTAATTGATCATTATGTAAATTATAAGCTATACTGCTGCGTTTCTTTCTGTCTGTTACTGAAATATATGCCTGAATTTTACATTTTTTAAAGTAAATAAAAAATATATATATATATAACTTGTTATTGACTTTTATTTATTTTGAAAACTGCCTTTTTATGTATTCATCTCTTCAGCAAATCACTTGCTTCTGTCCCTCTATCATAGTTTCACATTCTTCAACACTGTATCCTGCTCAGTTGAGGGGTCACATCTTGTGAGTACTTGGTGGCCTCACCAGTACTTGTACCATGAAAAAGAAAAAAAGCACCCAAGACACTCTGTAAAGTGGTTGGCATTAGGAAGAGTATTCCGTAGTAAAAAACCATGCCAGAGCAGATACTGAGCTAGAAAAATTTCTAAGCTACATGAGATGTGCACTTGGACAGTAATATTGCTTGACACACTCTCCCAGCCATTTATATGCAAGTAGTCAAATTTCAGCTCATATAATTTTCTTGAGAAAAACTCTTCTCTATATAATTTACTAATATAGCATACAGTTTGTATTTGTTCTCCCAGCACTTAATATGCATTCATTGACTGTTCATAGTTCATTGATCAAACTTCAGCTCATTATGTGAGTTTAATATTCTTCAGGAAAACTGTCCATTATTCAATTTGTTCATTTAAAGAACTGTTTGTATATAGGTACCCCACAGAATATTTTATTTAACTATCATTGAAAGAATACACTGAAAAGGCCACAGATGTGTGGTGAAAGACTTTGATAGACCTATCAATAAGTAATTAATTAACAATAAAGTAAATTCAACCAGTATATGTATTCTATATCACAATTTTAGTTCAAATTTCAACACATATATATATATATTCTTTTATTCTTTTACTTGTTTCAGTCATTTGACTGTGGCCATGCTGGAGCACCGCAATTAGTCGAACAAATCGACTCCAGGACTTATTCTTTGTAAGCCTTGTGCTTATTCTATCGGGTCTCTTTTGCCGAACCGCTAGGTTACGAGGATGTAAACACACAAACAGTGGGGGGACAAACACAGACACACAAACATACACACACGCACACACACACACACACACACACATATATACATGATAGGCTGCTTTCAGTTTCTATCTACCAAATCCACTCACAAAACTTTGCTTGGCTATAGTAGAAGACACTTGCCCAGGACCATGTGGCTGGGAAGCAAGCTTCTTACCATACAGCCATGCTTGTGCCTGTATATGCATATATATATATATATATATA
>NC_068982.1:124397568-124398751 GCF_001194135.2 Octopus bimaculoides
ATATATATATTATTTAATAGTTTGTTATATCAATGAAGATATGTTAATGTCATGTCAAATATATACACATAATAAGCAGTTTATCTTTTCAAGATTATAGAATAAATATTCTTTGTTAGAAGAATTTCAGATACATGAGTATCTTTAGATATTAATTGTTTTCATTTTAGTAGCAGAATATCTCCATGTTTTATGGATTTTATATTTTTTATTTTTTATGAAGCGGATTCTTTTTTTTTTTTTTTTAATTTCTTTTGGTAACTTCAAAATATAAAAGGCCAGAAAAAAAAAATCCTAAAAAGAAAATATAAAAATATATATGGAAATGATATTAGACAGTGTGATTAAATCTAAGCCAACATGGAGAATGGAAAGTTTGCAAAACAATTTTTTCAGCTGACATATATGTAACCCAAATTGCTGTTATCAGCCCTATCAAGATAATCTCGTAATTCAGTACACGGATGTGGAGTGGAATGTAACTGAAAGGAAAAGAAGAGATATGTTAGAGAGATATTTAGATTTAGGTTTGTTTATAATTAAGTAGAGTTTAAATATCGTTAGTTAACACAAGGGAAGTGAATTGGTAGAATAGTTTGAAAATTGGATCGAATCATTATCAGTTAATGTCCATGTTCTATGTTGGCAGGTACTGAACAGTTTGTCAGGGTCCAGTGGGACAAATTCCAATCTATGAAGAGTCTCCATTCGACAATATTCTTTAAGGAATGAAAAATTATCCAGCAACTGGTAGGTGTAAAAGACTAACTGGCATCTCTTGTCATGAGTACAGGTGACAGTCAGATTGCTGATGTTTGTTGTGCACTCCGCTGTTGTTATTTGATTACTGTTATTCTGTGCGTCTGTTTGCAAAGATCAGATTTGTTTTGCAGGGTTGTTTTATTTTAACCCTTAACTTGGAAATGGAGAAAGACATAGTGCTCCATTTGGGGCAAGAAATATTGCAGAAAAACATGAAATTCTTTGAGCAGGCATGTGTCTTATGCAGAATCTGTGATAAGCCTAAGTGACGCTGATGTCACCTCTGATATATATATATATATGTGACACTGTAGGAAAACTTCCAAAAAGTTCATGCAATTCTGCTGGTTTCAGAATTTTTTTTATATAGTTAATTAAAGAAAATCTTTCTTCAAATATTGTGACTGTATCAAGAATATAT
>NC_068982.1:124399036-124401134 GCF_001194135.2 Octopus bimaculoides
ATATATATATATATATATATATATATATATAACACACACACAAACATAGTGGTGCTGGCACCATGTAAAAAGTACCCAGCACACTCTGTAAAGTAGTTAGCATTTTTTTTTTCAGACATTATGTAGCTGTGGTCACATTATCCTAACTGTCGTTCTTCCCTTTTTATTTTCATAAAGGTGGTATTTTATATAATGAGGGAAATTTAGTTGTTATTTCTATCAAGCTGAGTGACCATTTACAGGCTTTTTCATTAGTTCACAAATATGATAACACTTTTCTGAGGTAGTATTTCAGTTTCGTATGATCAACTTTAAAGCAATGAATATCAAGAATTACTTACATAGGTTCCCAGTCACCTTTCATTGGAGCCAATTTCAGATAAATTATTGAAGGAAATATGAAGGTAAGAACAGTGATTGCTGAACCACCAATTAGTGAAAGAATTGAATCAAAATCAGGAAAAGTTTCAGCAATGAAAACAATACATAGCATCACTAGACTTCGAGACATGATTCGTTTTATATTAAAATCTGAAAGAGAAAATAATCTTGTTTCATATATTTTTGTAAAAACAATTCTGAATTTAATGTCTGAATGATTAGCATCTAGAGAGAAGGCTGATGTGTTTACAAAAATGTTGTAAAGTGAAATCGTGATGACACCTGTGCCTAGCATTGCTTTCCTGGCACGTGTAAAGATCGTTGCCAGTGCCGTTGAACTGGCTCCTGTGCAGGTGGCACGTAAAATACACCATTTTGAGTGTGGCCGTTGCCAGTACTGCCTGACTGGCTTTTGTGCCGATGGTACGTAAAAGCACCCACTACACTCTTGGAGTGGTTGGCGTTAGGAAGGACATCCAGCTGTAGAAACTCTACCAAATCAGATTGGAGCCTGGTGTAGCCATCTGGTTCACCAGTCTTCAGTCAAATCGTCCAACCCATGCTAGCATGGAAAGCGGACGTTAAACGATGATGATGATGATCATCATCATCATTTAGTGAACAAACCTTGATTGAATGTATCTGTGACTAAATGTGTTTCTAGCTGTCATATGTCAAACTCTGTGTCTGATATACTATTCAATCCTACATTATTCAATCCTTGTTATCCCAGTCTTTTATAACTATGTTCTCACCATATTTATATTAAAATACACTGACTTTCAATTAATTTTGAGAATAATCAAGAATTTTGTAGAACAACTTCAGTATTATTAAGTTGTTGTTTGGAACATAAATTAACAAAACATTATAATGGAAAGTTTTGATTTAGATTACTACAAACAGGAGATTTGCATAACAGAATCAAAGATGGTCTCAGGTAGGTTGATATCAAAAGGGTTAAAGGACTGTTGGTTGTCATTTCACAGAGACTTGATTATTATTTCTAGAAGGTTCAGCAAACCACATAGAGACATTCCGATACTGACTTCTTATTGAATTGTTTAATAACTGTGTTAATCTAATTTGTAAAAAGAAGATATATCTTTTTAAACCAGCAACCAAAACCATAAATACAATGTATAAAAGAACCTATCTTTTATTTTTAGTTTAGATTCAAGAGAAAAAAATTGACCGGAAAAGAAATATTTGGACTCTGTTACCTTATATCTGAATTACAAGTAAAGGGGAAAAAAGGCCAGGAAAGAGATATTGAATGATATAGCTCACTGCTTGGAGAAAGATGGGGGTAGGGAAGACAAAGAAAATATAAAAGCTGAAATTATCGAATCTGAAAAGTTATTGATAATAGCTTTACCAGATCAGAAGCAATCTGGGGTTCAACAACAATAACAACAACAACTCATTCGTTTGTTTGAGAGAGAAAACGAAGTATTGCTAGGTAAAGGAAATGAATATGCTCTCATTCTCAATGTAGCCTTAGGCTATTAATATTATGAATAACTCCACTCCTAACACTAGTTAAGATACTGTATTAACTGAACTTATTTTTTTAGTGAACATAGGTGCAGGAGTGGCTGTGTGGTAAGAAGCTTGCTTCCCGACCACATGGTTCCGGGTTCAGTCCCACTGTATGGCACCTTGGGCAAGTGTCTTCTATTATAGCCTCGGGCTGACCAAAGCCTTGTGAGTGGAT
>NC_068982.1:124401144-124407747 GCF_001194135.2 Octopus bimaculoides
GCACCTTGGGCAAGTGTCTTCTATTATAGCCTCGGGCTGACCAAAGCCTTGTGAGTGGATTTGGTAGACGGAAACTGAAAGAAGCCCGTCGTATATATGTATATGCATATATATATGTGTGTCTGTGTTCGTCCCCCCAACATCGTTTGATAACCAATGCTGGTGTGTTTATGTCCCTGTAACTTAGCGGTTCGGCAAAGAGACCGATAGAATAAGTACTAGGCTTACAAAGAATAAGTCCTGGGGTCGATTTACTCGACTAAAGGCGGTGCTCTAGCATGGCCGCAGTCAAATGACTGAAACAAGTAAGTAAAGAGTATGTGGAAGAGGTGAAGGAAAAAATGATGGATGTATTAGAAGGCATCACTTTGCAAGGGTTCCAGGACTGTTTTGAACAGAGGAAAATGCACCTTGACCAATGCATTGCTTTTAATGGAGAATACTTTGAAGGCGATAAAAGTGTAAACATATAAAACTATATGAATACAAAAATATTGCAAAATTTTGGTTTCTTTTGGGTACCCCTCGTATGAAATTAATGAATTTTGATTTATCAAAAATTGATATTTGTGTTGTACAATTTTCTCTAACATATATCATCAGAAAATGTAAGCATCATCTTATTAATCACCAGATATTCTTCATTAACTGTGTCCTTGATCAAAAGTAATTCATATGATATGAGAATCCAGAATATATTATTATGTAACATATAATGACTTACTTGCTGATATTTTCAGTTTTGCTTCTAGTTCTTGACAGATTGGGTTCATTAAGATGATAAATGCCATCAAGATATGAAATGTGAAAGTCACTTGTACAACATGTAGGACAGGTCCCGTGGAAATAGTTTCTAAAATGTTAGGGGTTAATTTGGCACCATAAAGTAAATAGCCAGCCATTGGTACAGGTAAGTAAATCAACAATATTCCTGAAAAATATCACAGAAACTATATTTTATAACTAATAAAAACCTTGGTTAAATTGATGAAATCTTATAAGACATGAACTTCTAAACATTTAATCCTTTTGATACCAAATTTTTCTTTAAATTCACTGCATCTGCTTCAATTAATTTTGAAAATAATGCAAAATTTAGTAAAGTAACTTTGTCATCATTAAGCAGATGTTTCAAACAAAACTTGAAAATTTGATGGCTGGTTTTAAGTTAGATCTCTTTAAAGCAGTAAGTTTGCATCCTAGAATCAAGGGTGGTCTCAGACAAGTTGGTATCAAAAATCTTAAAGGCCCAAATTAGTTTAGTTTTGAGATAAAACACTGATAATCAACAACTTCTTAATTAGTTCCAGAATTATTTCTAGTTTAATTTTTCTGTGTCTCTATAACTTTCTTCAAACTCTGCAACATGAACTGCTTGAAGTCCAGTATCACGTTCTTGCTTTCAGACATATTTTGGGATGGTATGCCATATGTAGTTATTTGATGTCTATGGGACCTCTAGGTCAGAATCAATGAGTGAGTCTACTAAGAGATGTTAGAGTACACCCTGTTTCTAGCAACCAACAGAACTATAGAAGTACAGTGATCTCTCTAGGGTCTCTCAGTGATGCAGAAATTTTTAATCCAGCAGGATTTGGCACCTGTTCTCTGTGTTAAAACAACCATCATCTATTTGCTGATCATCACAAGACACTTCCTTGGCTAACTAACTCACCTGGCCTAAACATCATAGAGAGAATCTATGGGGAATAGCTAAAACGAAGATGGTCAATTTGCATTTCACTTATCAGACAGAACTACAGACTGTTACCGAGATTAATCTAGGCTTTCATCACATCTGAGAATTGTCACAGACTAGTTTTCTATATGCCATGACATGTTCAGCTAAGAGATCTTGAAGCAATTACTAACTCACATTTTGTGCTCAGCTTTCAAAGTTTGATCAACTCATTCTATTGAAACAACACATTTTTTAGATGCTCATATATTATATCCTAATATAGGCATGAACAATCATATTTAACATGTTCATGTATATCTGGATGTGGAAGGACATGCACTGCAGAATTTGTCACAAGAGAAAAATTCTTCTATTTCTCTGATGACTTTATTCATTGGACATGACATTAGATGACATTAGATGACAATAATGACATTAGATTGTCAGACCAATGTAAATGTACCAATTACTGTTCAATATAAGGATAGCATGTTCTTAGAGGCTATGAAGGGTGACTCAGTATTCATAGCTAACAACACACAATGACATGGAAATGCATACATTCTACACACTAATGATGTCATTCATAGCCCAATGGTATAAGGAGAATTTTTCTCTTGAGACAATTTCTGAAGCATAGATAGAGTAACTGCAGATTTCTCAATAGTTCAGCGTAGGTATTCTCGTTTTCATTAATCTTTAGCTCTAAGTTAACATTCACTGGGCAGAGCTGATTTCCACAGCTGTACACAGTTTCTCTTCTCTATCCAAAATCATTATATTGGGTCTATTGTGTTTAAATTTTATTGAGGTTTTCACTGGGACATTCCACCAGTACTCCTTTTTATTATGAGGGGCTATGGCTGCCACCATACTGTAAATTCTTATTTCTTTGTCCTCAGGGTTATCCTTCTGAGGGATCTTGTTATACAATGTCCTAACTACAACATCATGTCTCATCAGTAGATAATATTGTGATGACATTTTTGGACAACTGCTTATGTATGTATGTATGTATGTATGTATGTATGTATGTATGTATGCATGCATGCATACATGTCTGTCCGTCTGTCTGTCTGTCTGTCTGTCTGTCTGTCTGTATGTATGTATGTATCTGGTATTTGTATTTGAAGTCGAATTAAACTAAAATAGTCATTTGTGTATCACATGTCTGTTGTGTATATTCAACATTTATAGGCCTTTTTCTGTGCTATTGATATTTGTCCTAAGATAGCATCTCTTATGTATGTGTAAGGTTAAAGACAACAAATATCTGAAGGTAGCAAAAAAAAAAAAATCACTCCATCAGTGGTCAGTGAAAATGTCAGATGCATTTTGTCCTTTTTGGGCCTTTTCAATGATATGTACTCAGAGCCAGTCATTTGCTTGGATGAGAATCCATTACCTCTGATCTGGGAAACAGTGAACAGAAGATTCCTGATATTTATTGTATTTCAAACTTAATGTTTCCCTGAACAGTTATTATTACATGAAATGTTATACTATAGAAAAGTAAAGCAAAAGAAATACATTACTCACCCATATATCCAAACATCAGAGATTTATTAAAATCTGAGCTGACCTTCATATCAGATTGGACAGTTAGGAAAAGAGAATGACCAGTAAAAGCAAAACAGATGATACCAAAGGAAGATGCAAATGTCCTAATTGTTGTAGTTTTATGTTCTACAGGTTGATTTATCAGGTCAGGAACATCCATAAGAATCACAGCAAGAAGAAGGAACATACTGATTATCGTAGCAGACATTCCTATAATTGGTATTACCCTGATGAAAGAGACAGAAAATAATGAAATGGCTTCAATATTTTTTTTTAAATGACTAGCAGCTGTATTCAGCCTTGTCTGAGTTTAGTTACAACTGGAATATATAATCATATGAATTCTCTATATTTTGAATACATTACTGTTGTTTTAAACAAAGATACTGTCAAATTTCAGTTAGTCTAGGAATGTTGATTCTCTTAGAATTATTGCATTTAAAGAATACACTAGATGGTTCAAATTGAGCACATATAACCTAAAATAAAATTATATTCTTATATTTTTTTCCTAATTTTTTTGTAAAACCATATCTTTTCTTTTTTGTCTGAAAAACTGTAGTAATTTACATAATTACTCTAATAAATTAATTTTTCTAGTCAGTAATTTTTCCCATTATAATGTTTGTAGATAAATAATAATCTTAGTTTTTGTCAAATGCAAAAATGAACAAATTTCAGAAAAAAAGCCATATAGCTAATGTTCTCTTTGTAAAAATGTGTCTCTGCAAAATTTCAATTCTCAAGGCAAAAAACTTTGGCCTGCAACTAGGAGTATACGCACAGTCATTTTTATATATTGATAAAGTTTTATTATTAAAGCTACTATATTCTTGTCTTGCAAACTACTTGGCAACTCCAGTGCTGGCACCATGCAAAAAAGTACCCATGCTGGCGCTACATGAAAAGCACCCATGATGGTGCCACATGAAAACCGCCTGTGCTGGCACCTTGTAAAAAGTACCCACACAGGTACTATGTAAAAAACACCCAGTGCGCTCTATAAAGTGGTTGGTGCTAGGAAGGGCATCCAGCCTTAGAAACGATGCCAAAACAGACAACTGGAGCCTGGTGCAGTCTTCTGGCTTTCCAGCCCCTGTCAAGCTGTCCGACCCATGCCGGCATGGAAAATGGATGTTAAATGATGATAAGGATGATGAATTATGGAGTTATAGGCAAACATCATCCAATGTCTGCTATGTGATAAGATTGCAAGACTCAAATAATCTAGAGCCAAGTCAATCCGCTCACACTGTAATTGAGCTCTCCCTTAAGTGAAAATACAATACTGGTATACTGACTAAACAATGCTAATTCATCAACACCATGATCATCATTCAATGTCTGAGTTCTATGCTGCCATAGTTTGGATCAGGATCTGAAAGATTGGAGGACTGTATCATGCTCCAATATCTGTTTCTACATGGTTTCTGTAGTTGGATGCCCTTCTTAATGCTAACCATTTTACAGAGAGTACTGGCTGCCTTTTTGCAGCATCAACATCAGGCGGTTCCCATCTAACTCTTATGACCATGATCTGCTTTGATTGAGCAGGGTTACAAAGAAGAGGGAAGCAGTTCAGTTTTAGGTAATGTAAGGTTAGAGTATGAAGAAAAGAGCCTGAAAAGGTTTCTTGCTGTAGAGGAGACAAATAACCTCTCACATTATACAATAGTGTTGGGGAGTAATGAAACTAGAAAGAAAGATAAAGATGATGGCGATAAAATATCAGGGTAGATTCTGGGGAAAGAATTTGGGGATGAATTTCATGTAGATATTTAAAGCAGCTGAGGGTTGAAAATAATCAGAAAACTTGTATTGTATTGAAAATCTTGTTTTATTAAAACTGTTATATAGATAAATAGGTATATTTTTAATATACCTATCTACCTATAAATTATTAATTCAGTAGTTATAAATATTATAGAGATGCTATATAAGCAATTATAGCAACAATTATAAAGGTAAAGAGTAATAATTTTACTAACCAGAAGTCTTTTGGAGTTCCACAAAAACAGACTGGCAGCAAGCAGGCAGCAAGAAGTAAGAGAATAAAACAGTAGGAGACTTCTTTCTCAAAATATACTTGCTCGACAAATTTATGTATGTTGTTGGCAGCAAGTAATAGGAAGACAACACAACCACCAAACAAAGTAAAGTTCACACTGATGGATATTGCAAATCTGTCAAAGAAGAAACACGATAATTTGAAGGTAAAAACATAAATGGTTAATGGTACAATTACAATATTAGGAATCTTATGTTATCAAATAGAGGCCCGTTTACCACACATTACACTTATATCTGTGTGGAGGCGCAATGGCCCAGTGGTTAGGGCAACGGACTCGTGGTTATAGGATCACGGTT
This sequence comes from Octopus bimaculoides, assembly GCF_001194135.2. Classification (NCBI taxonomy): domain Eukaryota; kingdom Metazoa; phylum Mollusca; class Cephalopoda; order Octopoda; family Octopodidae; genus Octopus; species Octopus bimaculoides. The sequence goes on from NC_068982.1 coordinate 124,406,753, forward strand.
TCAATTCCCAGACCAGGCGTTGTGAGTGTTTATTGAGCGAAAACACCTAAAAGCTCCACGAGGCTCCGACAGGGGATGGTGGTGAACCTTGCTGTACTCTTTCACCGCAACTTTCTCTCACTCTTACTTCCTGTTTCTGTTGTACCTCTAATTCAAAGGGTCAACCTTGTCACACTCTGTGTCACGCTGAATCCCCCCGAGAACAACGTTAAGGGTACACATGTCTGTGGAGTGCTCAGCCACTGGCACGTTAATTTCACGAGCAGGCTGTTCCGTTGATCGGATCAACTGGAACCCTCATCGTCATAAGTGACGGAGTGCCAACAACACTTATATCTGTATACTCCATGTAAATGAGGGAGGCTCTAGGTAGTCATGCAAGCTGCTAGAAATGGCAACCAAATTCATATGATAAGAGTATTATATTAATTTAGTTGCTGTTTTAAAAAAAAGAAAGGAAAGGGTGGCAGATGTAGCTTCTCCATTTTGGAGCTAGGTTTTAATTTAGATACTTTAAAACAGAATGTTAATATCACAGAACCAGGTGTCAGTCTCAGGTGGCCCAGAATGTCATTGAACATTGGGCTGTGGAATCAAAGTTGTATAGGGCTAAGCAGCAACAACAACCTCTAGAATCACAAACATCTGCATGCACTTACAGACATTTATACATTTACCATGCACATCAAAATATTTCCCCATGCTTTGTTGGCACTCCGTCGCTTACGACGTCGAGGGTTCCAGTTGATCCGATCAACGGAACAGCCTGCTCGTGAAATTAACGTGCAAGTGGCTGAGCACTCCACAGATGCGTGTACCCTTAATGTAGTTCTTGGGGATATTCAGCGTGACACAGTGTGACAAAGCTGACCCTTTGAATTACGCCCAGTCTGAGAATTGAAACCGCGATCCTATGACCGCGAGTCCGCTGCCCTAACCACTGGGCCATTGCGCCTTCACATGCATACACACAAAATATACATACTCCCCCCCCC
>NC_068982.1:124407768-124411959 GCF_001194135.2 Octopus bimaculoides
CCACACACATGTGAGTTTGTACATTGTTCTCTTATCTTTTCTTTTTGTTCTGCAGAATGTAATGTTTGTAGATAATGTTTTCTCGTTTTCCATTCAGACAAAATATTCTATACTGAATAAAAGTTTAAAAAAAAAAAAAAACTTTAAAAAGACTTAGTTTAAATGAATTCAATTTTGTTAATTTCAATAATTCTGCAATCTATTTTCCCATTTTATGCTAGCTTTTATTGCATCATCATCATCATCATTTAATGTCTGTTGTCCATGCTGGCATGGGTTGGACGGTTTGACCAAGGCTGGCACGCTGGAAGGCTGCACCAGACTCTGGTCTGATTTGGCATGGTATCTACAGCTGGATGCCCTCCTTAATACCAACCACTCTGAGAGTGTAATGGGTGCTTTTACATGCCACAGGCACGAGTGCCACTTGCATAACACCTGTATCTGCTATGACTGCGATTTTGCTCGGCTTGATGGGTCTTCTTCTATAGTACAACATAATGCCAAAGGTCTTGGTCATTACCTCTGTGAGGCCCAATATTCGAGTGCAAGTATGTGTAACTTCAGATCATATTATGTCATTTAGTAAATTTACTTTGTTTATGATTAGTGCTTTTACAGAGTTCTCTCTTGACTTGATTCTCACTGAGCTATTTCTTCTCTTAGCCATCTTTTCCTTTCTAGTAATGGCCTATAGAGATTCAGGGCTGGACAACAACTGTATCAGTCTTGTTTATGTAGAGCAGTGGGGAGGTAAGGGAGTGGTCCATTCTGGGTGATGTTTTCAATGGAGGTGACACTTTTGAACCTTTATATCCTGGGTGGGGTGCCTGGCTGGGGGGTAGTAGGGAAAATTCAAGGTATACCATTAATGCAGAGCATAAATTAACATCATTGCTGTCCAAGCGGTGTCAATGTAAAAGCACATAGAGAAAAAGGGAAAACACACACACACACACACACACACACACACACACACACACACACACACACACACACACACACACACACACACACACACACACACACACACACACATGCACACACGCACACACACATGCACACACGCACACACACATGTTGGACTCACCTGTTGATTTTGATGTTTAAGTGTCCAGTTGTACAATCAACTGATTGACCTACTCATTGAATTAATGGAGAAAGTGGCTGAATATTCCATAAACACGTGTACCCTTATTTCAGCCTAATTCTTGTGTTTAGTGAGGTAGTTTGTGAAGTGGTTAGTCATGTATTCTTCAATTATTGATTGCAATGTAAGATAGGTGCCTGTGTAGACCAAATCCACTCACAAGGCATTGACTGGCTGGGGGTGGGGGGTGACGGCTATGGTGGAAGACACTTGTCCAAGGTGCCATGTGATTGCAAAGAGAACTTCTTAACAATACAGCCACAGTTCTATATTTAAGAGATGAAGAATTATGTGCATTATTTACATTATTTACATTCAATGGATATTTGTCCTCATCTTAACCATTACACCATATGCCCATGGGTATATGGCACAGTGGTTAAGAGTGCGGGCTACTAACCCCAAGATTCCGAGTTCGATTCCAAGCAGTGACCTGAACAATAATAATAATAATAACATCGAAAAATACCTTAGGAATGAGAACCCAGGTTTGAAATTTCCCCAAGACACCTGAAGAAGGCTGGAGAGTATATCAGCCGAAACGTTGTGTTAACAACAAACAAGATGAGGACAAATATCCGTTGAATGTAAATAATGTAAACACAGCCACAGCTATGTCTTAATTCATAATTAACAAGTATTTCCAATGATGAATTAATTTCCATTATTTTTAAAGAAATATATCAATAAAACAGTTGGATATTTACCCTCCATATTTTCCGAAAGTTGCTTTTGCTAGTGCTGGGTAAGGGTATCGATTTTGGCGTATACTCTGTTCATCTGGAATTCGACTTTGGAAGATACGCCAGCATTTGGAGAGAACTATTCCAGTGTAGGCACAGGTAACACAGCAGATAATAACCAATGGAATGCCCAACCAACCTGAATATACAAGACACTATTTAATAAACAGCAGTAGTGCACAGTGCTACCTAGGCTTACAGATACTGACACTTTTACACACACAAACACACACGTACATGCGCACACATGTGCACACATACATACACGTTCACACAGAAGACACACACACACACATACACACAAACAAATGCTGCACACATACCGCACACACTTCGGAAACGTATGCACTCAATAGCAAAAGAGGGAGCCTCTATATGTTTCCTGACTTGCAAAAATAGTAGCCAAATCTTCAGATTGTATGCTACCATCTTAGACAGAGCAATGATACATAAGATAATGTAATTGTACAGGGTGTCCACAAAGTCTGGGTACATGGAGTAGATAAAATCATCACATAATTAAATATAAGAAATAATAATTTCTTAAAGTATGTGTTAATCCCCATGTACCCAGACTTTGTGGACACCCTGTAGATTATCCTAAAAAGACAGGCTGGTTACTGTTGGAATGCCTTTGACCATAGATTTGATTAATCTTGATTAACATAGGATTAAAGAGCAATAACAACATATGCTATCATATTCTTTTTTTCCTGTACCTTCTTACTCCTCAGTACTGTCTCTCTCTCCTCTCTCTCTCCCCCTCTTTCTCCCTCTCTCTCAGTACCTTCACTCTTACTCAGAACTTCTTGCTTACTCAGCACTTTCTCTCTCCATGGTACACTCTCTCTCTCTCTTTGGTACCTTTACTCTCCCTGGTACACCTCCTCTCTCTCAGTCTCACTTTCTCTCAGATTAAGAATATAAGAGAATTTTCTGGTAAAACTTGACAAAAAACGTAAACTAGCTCACCTGCATCTTCAATAGCTTTTGGTAATGTCAGTAGACCACTTCCTGCAATTTCAGCAATTATGAAGAACGTAGCTTGAGGTACCGTCAATCCATTTTGTCGTGCTGTTCTTGACTAAAATAAACATTAGGATATCAAAATACACATATTGTAATATATCGAAAATTCTCTCCTAAGGAGATCACTTCTTCTTCAAGGCTATAGAATAGTTCAGCCATAATTTGTTGATAACTTTCCACAACCCTCAAGTGCTAAGATGCTATGTACATTAGAAGTGCCCATTCTTATAACTCAGGGGTTGGCAAACTCGGGTAAATTAACCCAAGTGGAGTAAAAATGAAATTCTTGGGAATAATAGGGTATCATTAGGCATAAGTAAAATTATATAAAAAACATGTTCCTTGTTACAAAAAATATTTTCTTCTGGTAACACCGCATCTGTCCAATGTAATGTACGTGTAAATAAATTCATATAAATAGATTCAATAAAATAGATTCAATAAACCTTATGAATTCAAAGAATCTATGGTTTTCTTCCTTTCAAATCAAGGGGGTAATGTTGGCATAAATAAATATATTTTAGGGTAATTGGTTAAAAAAGTTCCCTGACCCGTGGTGTAACTGGAACAGCCAAGCTGCTAGCCATACAAACAACCTAGATCACAAAAATACTCCACGAACAAAAATCATGAACATTCACTTGATTGACTCATCTATCTGTCTGTTTATATGATGGCTGTCTATTTGTGACCAAAGAAAACCATCACTGACCATTGCCCATGCAAAATGTCAGCAATGCCTGAGTATAAGGTCATTGCACCCGTGGTCGGTTTCATCCGGGCTCATGTCCACGGTACCCTTCTACTGGACTGGGCATTAGAAAGTCAACTCTTTGGTGACTGCACAGCCTAAAATTTTGGGTTCGATAAGGCTTGCACAACACCTCACAGACCATCTCCACCCTATTGACTTGATTCAAAGACAAGCCAGAGCAGGACATCCAGTGCTAATATTGGTCACAGGCTCAGGAATGTGGAAGCACTATGATCTCAAGCATAAGCAAAAGATTCCTAAAATGTCCAATACGTACAGGTATGAGCATACCTACGCCTACCTGTATATATAGGTGCATATCTGGGTACAAGACATTGCAAACAAAACGTATACAAAAATAATAAGCAGAGTACAGAACACACAAAGGCCACACACACACACACACACACACATACACACATATATAAAAGGACGGTGAACCTAGTGTAAGTTAAACAAAGTTAAAAGATCCCCAAAATGTCCAATGCTATTCCGTATATCAATGCTATATATAT
>NC_068982.1:124412100-124413216 GCF_001194135.2 Octopus bimaculoides
ATATATATATATATACTAGCTGGTGTACCCGGTAATTCCCGGGGGTAAAGATGTTCTATTGAAAAGTCATATTACTCTGATATAAGAAAGCAATTTCGTTATGACTGCCACAAAAGGTGTATTTTCTGTCACGAAAAAGTAGAAAAACTGTCAGCTGGAGGAGGGAGAGATTGTTGGAGGTTGGTGGGAGGCAAAGACATTATTCTGCTTAGAGAAGGTATCTGGGAAATGTATAACGCTGTCATTCACAGACACACTATTGTTTTACCGTGAGAAAAGCGTTGTTGAGGTGTTAAGTGAAATTTGACAATCGAGGATCGAATCCACGCTATGCCTGCATGAAGCCACAACAAAAACGTTGTGGAAGAAAAAATTCTCTCCTGTCATGGAGAAAGTGTAACTGTAAAAATGCAGAATTATCGGAGTAATGGGCATTCAAAAAAGTATGTATGTATAGAAATGTATGAATGAAGAGATTCAAATTAAGGAAGTGCAATAATAATGTTTAGCAGTTCAAAACTGTGAGTTGTGAAATGCAGAATTAGGTCGGATAATCGTGAGAATCAAATATTGCCCGCATCGCTAAAAACTGCAGGTGGCATGGGTTATTTCCCTTGGGTTGTTTAAATAAAATATTAGTAATATGTGGTAGATAGGAGGATCCATTGGATGGGCCCTATTATCGATTTTTTTTCAACAGTCTAAGTATGTCACGAGGTTTCCAGACATGAGTTCTACTCACATGTCAAATAAAGAATGAAAGTGATATTGTCTGCAAAAATTAGAAATTGGACACACAAAAAAATCAATATTCAAAGTAATCGAACATAAACTATGAAATAGGTTATTTCCCTTGAGTTTTAAAAAATATTGTGCAGGTGGTATGGGTTATTTCCCTTGGGTGTTTAAACAATTAGTTATATGAGGTAGACATAAAGGTCCCTTCCAGGGACCGTATTATCGATTTTTTCAACAATCTAAGTATACCACGAGGTTTCCAGACATGAATTTTACTCACGTGTCAAGGTTCATCAAAATCAATAAAACGATGTAGGAGGAGTTAGATAACAACGCCACAAACAAACACACACTGATTTTCCACTTATGTAGTATATA
>NC_068982.1:124413403-124414934 GCF_001194135.2 Octopus bimaculoides
TATATATATATAAGGACGGATGAACCTAGTGTAAGTTAAACTATAATCATAGCAAGGGCCCTCAGAAATTCCGGGTTGGTATCCGACATAGTGGAAGACCGCTGGGAGTGACACAACTCTTGGCTTTTGTTAAAGCATGTCTCTAGGAGAAGCTAACTCCGATATAAAACCTAGAGACATGCTTTAACAAAAGCCGAGGGTTGTCTCACTCTTAGTGCTCTTCCACCACGCCGGATACCAGCCCGGAATTTCTGAGGGCCCTTTCTATGATAATTGTTTAACTTACACTAATTTCATTCGTCCTTTTGACAGGACTTATTTTTAGTCCTGCTATGTTTCTAGTAATTCTCCTAACCAAGCAAGTATAGTGAAGGTGCCGATTTAGTCACCAATGATTTGACCATGCAACAAGTTGTACTGAATTCCGTGTTATCAGTAGCACTCACGAGAAACTTCAGAATTAAAAATTAGTTCTCATTAGGTGGAGTACTACTGGAATTGTGCTTCCTTACTATACAGGGTCAAGTTTTTGAACTGGTTCTGTATATGTAAAGTAATACGTGTTATCAACTCTGCAGTTATTTGCTTACTGTCAAATAAATGTGGATGAAAAAAAATTTTTAATTGATCAGGAGCCAGATATATTTACCAACTTAAACTGTCATTTTGTAGTTAAACCGGTCAAGTTCCTTACGATAATATAGCTGTTAATTTAATCCCTTATTGGTCAGGTTAAAACTCAATTACATCCAAATGAAATATTTATCTCTATTCAAAAATTGAAAATACCTTTCTTTGTTTCCCATGTTTTCGTAGTAGAAAAGTGCTTTCACCTTCCAGACACGTATCTTCTCGACTGCCAGTCTGGTCAAACAAAATGTTAAAATATATTATTGTTTTATAAAACATTTAAACAAAATCGCATATTCGTTTAGATACAGGGAAAAAAATGAATACTACTAGCCTAAAAAAGCTGAGCACTAAAAGATAGTAACGAAGTATATTTGATTGCCTGGGAAATAATTAGTAAGGCAAAACCTTATAGAATAGGCGATAATAGATGTGACTTTTGTGTGGAAGAAATGTACCAAATCTTCACTTCTAAATTTACTCTTATAAACACAAGAAGAGGTTCTAAGATGTCCACATTTGAGAAAGTGTACGTTTAAATAATTTAAATAAACACAACTCACCATCTATAGAAATTATGCTAGTTACAATAATGACTATAATAACTAATGATATTTATACTACTACTACTACTACTACTACTACTACTACTAATAATAATAATAATAATAATAATAATCTATATTAACCAAAATGAAGTAGATTGACAAATTTATTTTTTGAACCAGTGGAAGACACGCAAGATGTCGAAATATTGTTCACGAGATAGCAAATGGCACTCTTCTTTTAATTTTGACTCTATATCTTCAGGAGGAGTTACCTCAATCCTTTCTATATTTTTTGAACCAGTGGAAGACACGCAAGATGTCGAAATATTGTTCACGAGATAGCAAATGGCACT
>NC_068982.1:124417162-124423155 GCF_001194135.2 Octopus bimaculoides
TATATATATATATATATATATATATATCATCATCGTCATCATTTAACGTCCGCTTTCCATGCTAGCATGGGTTGGACGATTTAACTGAGGACTGGTGAACCGAATGACTGCACCAGGCTCCAATCTGATCTGGCAGAGTTTCTACAGTTCGATGCCCTTCCTAACACCAACCACTCCGAGAGTGTAGTTGGTGCTTTCACATGTCACAAGCACGAGGGACAGCCAGGCGGTACTGGCAACAGCCACGCTCAAAATGGTGTTTTTACGTGCCACCTGCACAGGAGCCAGTCCAGCGGCACTGGCAATGATCACGCTCGGACGGTGCTGTTAGTGCTCCACTGGCACAGGTGCCACTCATCGAATATGGTTCAATTACGATTTCGATTTCACTTGCCCCAACAGGTCTTCGCAAGCAGAGTTTAGTGTCCAACGAAGGAGAGGTTGGTATGGGGGCCAGTCGTCGAATTTGGTTCGATTTCGATTTCTTTATATATATATGTAGTAAAACCTCTCTCTCGGCCATTCAATCAGAAATGATAACGAAGCTGCTAACATCTAGCCTTCGGCTACCTTGGCCCTTTCTATCCATCATCCTGATTGGTTCTTATTTTGCGCGGCAATTGTCCCCATGTTCTGCTTGCCTAGGGGGCATTACATCCAATCGTGGCTTTAGATAAAGTCACGTGTGAAGGAGTTTTACTGGGTTTCCGGTGAGCCCTTTTCCGCCTATAAATAAGCCCGATCCAACGACGGCAGTCGTCTTCGATATCAGATCCCTCACAGGTCTGGTCGCAGACCACACACGTCTTCGATTTCAGATCCCTCACAGGTCTGGTCGTTGACCACACATATACAGAACACAGCTACAGCCAGTTCCAGCGTCGACGTCTTCACCACCAATGAACTGTCTACCACAATGTTGTGCGCCAGCAACCCCACCACCAGGGACACACCAACATCAACAACCTCGGTTTTATCTTCACTGTATGAGTGGAGTTACCACTCACGAACAACAGTCAGAACTAACCGGCGAGAATATTCCGTACCAGTTAACACAGGTCGCAGCATTCGACGCTCAACACACATAGTGTGATACTACAGCTCTGCTCCTTGGCCACAACTTCCTGCGTATGAACATTCTAAATCTTGTGTAACTTTAATACGAACTGGTTTTTCTCTATCTCAGTGTTTTAAGACTTTTTACAGTCTATGTTACAGACACTCTTACTATGTTCTGTGTTTCCTCTCATTCACACGCACACTTGTACACTCACATATTGTACACACACTATTGCTTATATGACTGTCCGTCACTTCACATTGTTGTATACCTTCTCTTGTACACTAAGGCCTGATTTATCTACTGTCTTAATTTCATATGTCGCATGCACGCACACACAGACACAAACAGTTTCACTTTGTAAATAAATGTATTCTCATTATATATCTAACGGTTGAGTTTGTCCTAAGTTCTTTTACTGGCACAATGGCTTGCGTATCTCACGATGAGCCTTCTATCATATATAATCTTGTATTTTGTGTTCGACCGTGCGACATGGTAAAAAGGAGCCTTTACCGTCTACGTCGCCATCTCCTTTGGTTCGCACGGTCGAAGTATTATACACACACACACACACACACACACACACACACACACACACACACATACATACATATTATTTTTTGGATTTACAATTTATATATATATATATATATATATATACATACACATATATTTATGTACTAGAGTGTTACTCATCATATGACGGGGAATGTTGGAAGTACAATTTTGCCAACCGTAGGTAATATTAGGAAAAATGGCATAATACAATAATTATAATTCAATTTTTATCAAATTTATGAGTGCTTACATAAAATGATGAAATGAATAGTAGTTTTCAAAAGAAAAATATTTATTATTTTAAAGTAAAATGAAATAAAACAAATATTTAATTTATATATTTGCAATAAGTATATGCTGTAATATTGCTAAATTTTACGAACAATTTTATTGTAATTTACTCCATCACAAACTTACCTCTACGAAATTTCATAAAAAAAGGTGTATTTTTCAGAAAGTTACAAGACACTTATCCTGCTTTTCTTATGCCAACTCTCTCTGTATCTTTGTATTACTCTCACACCCTCTTTCTCTTCAGGATGTAAAACGTGATTGGAGAAATTAGCGAACGAATGAACGAACGAACCAACCAACCAATATTCATAATGGCTTTTATTAAACAGAGATATATAGATGTAGCTACGATTTCAACCAAAGGGTTTCCACTTTTTAAAATGAACTTATCATTAAGCGTCTAATTTATGAAAACTACAAAAATAAAATAAACTAGTTCATTATTATATTTGTATGTAGTTCCGGCACAGTAGTTTGTTCAAACCTGTTAAACCCCCCACTGCTTATGAGAAGGGACCGGTATATATTGCTAAACTTGTGAAATGGCTATATGATACTGCATTAGTATTTGGTTTCACATCTGGTTATGAACTAATTTCCTGATAACATTGATAACCATTTCTAACATTTTATTTGTATCCTGGAAAGGTCATTATGCCAACAATAAACAGATGCTCTGGTTCTGTTTCACTTCTTTTATTATTAATATTTGGCATTCGCTAACATATTTAACCAATTAACTCATTGATTATTTGATTAATCGTTTAGCTGAGTTTGTCTAAGTCGTTTCATCGCTATTTGCGACCTCATCGATGACATACTCTCTGTCGTGAGTGGCGACGATACGGCTTTGACAAATATAACTGACTCATTGATTAACCGAACGCTTGATCAAGCAATCGATTAGTTAATGGGTCAAATGTTAACGAATTGACTAATAAAAATGATAATGATAAACTAAAACCATTGCATGCGTCTATTACTGGTATAATGATCCCATCTACGAGACACAGCCAAACCTGTTTCGACAAACGAGTTCACACATCCAGATACTTGTGAAGTAAATACAAAAAGGAAATAATTCTAACTCACAAAATCATAAAATGAAAATCTGTTCAAATCGTAAGGTAAAACGCAATAATTACATCCGAGTTTAGCATTATAATGTTGAAAATATTCCCCGTAATATAAAATTGTGATACATACTGAATCAGAAGAACATAGGGAATTAGTTCCTGTTCCTGTTCCTTCATCACTAACTTCAATTAATGGTGAAATCTAGAAAAGTAAAAGAGAAATTGAGCAAAAGATGAAAGAAAGAAAAAGTGATGGCGTTCATATTTTTGAGCCAATTTGTCATAACAATGGCTGTAACTGATGCTACGATTTGATCTTACGAAAAATACTTTTGAAATACAAAACAGTTCTAACATTGATTTCAAATTTTGACACAATTTCAGGGGAGGGGGATAAATTGATTTCATTGATCCCCACCCAATGCACTTCTGGTACTTATTTTATCGAACCGAATATATGAAAGGCAAAGTCAACCTCGGCGGTGTTTGAAGTAAGAACGTAAAGACGGACGAAATGTCGCTATGCATTTTACCCGGCTTGCTAATGATTCTGCCAGCTTGCCGCCTCACACGCAGTCCTAATACTATTTCACCCAGTTGAGGGTGGCGAGCTGCCAGAATCGTTAACACGTTGAGCAAAATGTTTAGCGGTATTTCACTCATCTTCACGTTCTGAGTTCAAATTCCGCCGAGGTCGATATTGCCTTTCATCTTTTCGGAGTTGATAAAATAAGTCCAAGTCGAGTACTGAGGTCGATGTAACCGATTTAACTCCTCTCCCGAAATTGCTCGCCTTGTGTCAAAATTTGAAATCATTATTATTTCACCCAGTTGAAGATTAACACTTCACCGGTTCTATTTATTGTATCTTGAAAGAAAATATATCACGTGTCATAAGCACTAGCGTAGCTAGAGTGTGTGCCGCCCGGAGTGGGCCTTCCGTTTGCCGTCCCCGGACCCCACAAAACACACATATTGCCTACAGCAGACCCAAAAGTGCCGTCCTTTTAAAAGTTCCGCCCGGGGCGGACTGTCCCTACCGCCCCCTAGCTACTCTAGTGATCATAAGTGAGGGTGATGGAATATGTAGCCATAACTATCCCCTCCTCTCTCTCTCTCTCTCTCTCTCTCTCTCTCTCTCTCTCTCACACACACACACACAAATATACTGGGTACAGCATACAGATTTACTCATTAATTATGATAATTTACCAATTATATAAACATAATAATTCATCCATTATTCAAACATAAATTGCAACATTTTTATTCGCAAAAATAGTTTCAAAAGTTGAATAACGTTTCCTAACATTCTTTTGTTTTATTGTTCACCCTTAAATAAATATGGCGGCTTGAACAAATATTTTTCTTTTCAGTTCTGTTTATATTTTCTTTCATTTTCAAAACTGATTCTTATCATTAATAAAATATTTCATATCAGGTCTACATCAATACATTTTCCGTGAGGTTCTATTGTTTCGTGTTATTAAAACTATGATGTTATATTTATAGTCCGGTACCGACCACCCAACAAAAGTGCAAGAACCAGCGCTCACATAGACACACAATACAGGCAGCCGCTTGCAGGCAAGAGACATTAATAAGTAAATATACATTAAATATACAATAATCGATTTTATAGATATATTTCCATAATTTCATTTGCAATAAATCACATTTCTGTTCATACACTAATTACGAAAGCTTCAGATTTCAAAGAAGTTAATCATAAAAGCGAAGTGTTGTCTTATAGTGAGTTTGCTGAATGGTGGGTGAATGTCGGGAGAATGGTCAGTGTAAAAGGACCAGTCATGAGCATGCACCCGTAAAAAGGAAAAAAGGAGGGGACTCTTGCCCTGTTGGTCAGGCCACCCGTGGCTTTTGTGGGTTTTCCCACGAGTAGCCTTCAAGCGCCTACCCCTATTAGGAGATTTTATTGTTTAATTTCAATTGTTATTTTACTGTTTACTCGATTAGAAAACCCCTATTGTCTTTTCATGTTATTGTATGTCATTTTATGTTGTTTTATGTAAGCCCTTGGGTCTAATAAAGAAATAATTATTGAATAAAAAAACAGAGTCCAATTTACTATTGCTTCACTTGTGTTACTGTTTCTTCAGTTTATTTTTTCAACATGCAACATATGTGCACAAGGCAACTGACGTCATTTCTGTCCAAAGCCCTCATTGATCTCTGCAAGAAATACACGATTCATTATACAGTACATTTGAAGAAATCGCCAGTACATCAGCAATATCTTTTGCATTCTGTTTTTTTTTCTTCTGACCATTCTTATTATTTATATCCATCTAAATGTCCGGTATCTGAATTTTATTAATAAACTATTGATAAACGTCATATGACAAGGAACTTTGGAAGTATACTTTTGCCACTATGAGTAGATAATAATTATTAATATTAAATATTATACATATGTATAAATTAGTGCATTTCTTCTGACATAACATTCTAGATTCAAATACCGCCGCGGTCCACTTTGCATTTCGTCTTTTCGGCGTGGCTAAAATAAGTACTAGTTCAGCACTAGGGTCAATGTAATCGCCTATTCCACTTCCTCTCAAAATTGCTGGTCTTGTACCAAAATTCAAAATGATTATATATATGTACGTAAACATATACACATATACACGCACGCGCATATATGGCTATGTAAACCTACTACTTCTTTACCTCACCCTACCAACTGCTTGTCAAGTTTATCCTTCTGCTTGGACTATGACCATATCTCTATGTGTGTGAACAGAAGATTATGTGTATGCAAAAGTACGAGTGTGTGTAAGCATGTCATGTATTTGGTGTTCATCGACTATGTAACTTTTATCATCTTTACCATCCTCCCCCATCAATGCTTGTCAATTTCAATATACTTATATTGACTAACTTCTTATGTTAACTCTCTCTGTATTTTTATTTCACTCTTTTCCTCTCTATCACTCTCTCCCTTTATATATATATATATATATATATATATATATATATAT
>NC_068982.1:124423505-124424000 GCF_001194135.2 Octopus bimaculoides
CAGGTAAAGCGTGACCGGAGAAATCAACCAACCAATGTTTATAACAGCTATCATTATATTGAGCTACCAGTTTCTTTCTTTTAACCCTTTGGCTGCCCAAAAGCCTTTTTGTAAGTTTGTCCTAAACGTCCATATTTACTTTCAGTCTTCTAGTTAGCACTTGCTTCATACGTTCTGGGTAACATATGACTTCCCTTTAATAAATCCCAACTTACTCTGGCAGTCGAAAAAATTTGGGAATATATATCATCTACGACGCATGGTTGCCAGGAAAATGTACCCTGCGTATCACATGCGATACACAGGACAGGTAAATGGTTAAATATAGTTTCTTCATCAGACAATCGACCGTTTGATAAATTTCTTCAAATAATATATATTTTTCAATTTACTATGAAATTCTTTTCATAGTTCGATTAATAATTTTTTTCGTTCAAGTTCATCTTGAATAATAAAAACTTTCTGTTCAATCTCAATGTCATCTTTGTCTGTATA
>NC_068982.1:124427069-124429631 GCF_001194135.2 Octopus bimaculoides
TTTGAAACCATTTAAAACTTCTATAAGCAACTTTCAGTTTTGTACATAAATCTCTGAAATATTTCTCACTAATGAAGACAAAATTTCCGAAATCCGTCCGTCATGTAAATGTCTTTTATTTTTTGCTTGTTTCGGTCATTCGATTGCGACCATGCTGGGGTACCGCCTCCAAGAGTTTTAGTTGAACGAATCGTCGATCCCAGTTCTTATTTTTTGAAGTCTGGTTCTCATTCTATCGGCTCTTTTTGCCGAACCACTAAGTTACGAGGACATAAATAAACAAACATCGGTTGTCAAGCGGTTGTGGGGAACACACACACGCATGCATAACACACACACACATAACACAGAAGTATATGACGAGCTTCTTTCACTTTCCATCTCCCAAATCCACTGTCAAGGCTTTGGTCAGCCCAGCGCTATAGGAGAAGACACTTGCCCAAGTTACGCAGTGGGACTGGACGTGAATCCATGTGAATGGAAAACAAAATTCTTAGTACACAGTCATGTCAACGCAAATAGGAAAAACAACAAATAAGGCAAAAATACAAACTAAATTATGAAATTAAACGAACTGACAAATGAAATTATGAAAAATAGATAAAGAAAAAGAAATATGTTGCTAGAATAGAAAGCTGTTCTCCTTTGCTGAAAATACAAAACTGACAATGAAAATGAATTTACATTAAGCAGAAAGTTCGAATTAAAAAACAAAAAAAGAAAGGACTCACATTTTACATTGCAATCGTTATGGGTATTTGTGTCTCGAAGATGGCAGTCTCAAGAATTCAACTGACCGGCATGAGTGAGCCACAGGCTCTGTATTGGTCTCACACGTAGAGTTGAAATATTTTTCTGTATTTCATGTATCGTCACACACACACACACACACGCGCGCGCACAAGGAGATTATGTCCTTATTAACTACCAAGCCTAAACAAAGTGAAGGAAAAACAGCAAAAACAGCAAAAAAAAAAAAAAAAGTAAGAGCTGTGAAAAGAATTATCTCCGCAGCTTCAATGCTGAACTATTTATTCATGTCAACCATTGGAAAGTGCAATCCTGAATAAATACTGGAAAGATGAACAACATCGATGAAGAACCCTTAAGGATAACTCTAACAACTATGTAATTCTATCATTTGTTATAAGGAAACAGTCGAGAAAGTGCTGAGCTGGAATAGTTTGGGAAGATTCAAACGTTATAGTGTCATATTCTTTTCCTCTCAATCTATGTCTTGTACCAGAGTGGAGGCGCAATAGCCCAGTGGTTAGGGCAGCGGACTCGCGGTCATAGGATCGCGGTTTCGATTCCCAGGGCGTTGTGAGTGTTTATTGAGCGAAAACTCCTAAAGTTCCACAAGGCTTCGGCAGGGGATGGTGGCGAACCCTGCTGCACTCTTTCACCACAACTTTCTCTCACTCTTTCTTCCTGTTTCTGTTGTGCCTGTAATTCAAAGGGTCAGCCTTGTCACACTGTGTCACGCTGAATATCCCCGAGAACTACGTTAAGGGTACATGTGTCTGTGGGGTGCTTAGCCACTTGCACGTTAATTTTACGAGCAGGCTGTTCCGTTGATCGGATCAACTGGACGTAAGCGACGGAGTGCCACCAACAACATGTCTTGTACCAAGTTAAAAACAAAAAAAAAAAAACAACATCACAAACTGTCATTGATTATTGTGAGCGATTTACACTGTAAGTACTTTGTGGATGAAGTCTGCATTAGCAGGCGCATGCGTGGCTCGCTTTGCAACTGCGTGGTTAAAAAGCTCGCTTTGTAACTGCGTTGTCTCGGGGTCCCATTGCGCATACGGGGTCCCATTGCGCATACGGAGTCCCATATGGTAGATCGAAATTGTGCGACTATCTATCTATCTATCTGTGAGTGTCTGGTGTGTTTGTCCCTCTACGGTTTAATAACCGGTGTTGATTTGTTTACGTTTCAGTATCATAGCGAACCGGCAAAAGAGACCGGTAGAATAAGTATCAGATTAAAAAGTAGTACAGGTGTCGATTTTTTCGACCTATCCCTTCAAGGTGTTGCCCCAGCACGGCTGCAATGACTGAAACGTGTAAAAGATACGACAAAAGATTAGTAGCTGCTAATAAACTTGATCTTTCATAAATGATGAATTATAACTCTTCAGTTAATAAGGTACAAAAGTTGGGTATACTTACATCCATGTTAGCAGTCATTGATAGGAAATGCGGGATTTCAAAATGGAGGTTTTTGCCTTGGCTTTGATGTTAGACGAATGTAATAGGGCGGTGATAACTTGTATTTTTGTTGTCACTGGGATTAAAAAATGGTTTCAATTAAAACAAGGAAATAGTTCATTGCAAAAGTGAAAGTATGTGTTTGTGTGTGCATACACACACACACACACACACACACACACACACACACACACACACACATATATACACACACACATGCATGCATATATATATGTTCTTGTATGTACATGTGTGTAAGTATATATGTACATGTATGTACACGTGTGTGTGTATCTATCTATCTATCTGTCTGTCTGTCTGTGTCTTTGTATATATATATAT
>NC_068982.1:124430483-124431443 GCF_001194135.2 Octopus bimaculoides
ATATTCAGATATGCGCGCGCGTGTGTGTGTGTGTGTGTGTGTGTGTAGTGGAAATTATGCTGATAAAGAAAATAGATATATTAAATATAAGAGTTTGGGTATGAAATACAAAATATTTATATATGTATACATGCAAAACGAGAGAAAGCAAAATTTGGGGACTTTCACATGATGAATATTTAAGTATAAATAGATATTTATAATAATAGATGCAACTTACACAGAATACAAGCGACAGAGAAAATTAATGAGGAAGAAGAAAGGTGTTATAAGTTCAACAGCTGTTTCTGGAGGCTCGGAGATCCATCACAATGTTGGTGGTGTAGTTCATCACAATATACGGCCGTAATGGAAGCAATCAAGGTTGGATAAATCGAGCCTCTTTCATCAGGGTAGAGATCTTATATTTCAGATCATAATGCAGAGAAGTTCAATAAAGGAAACATTGAACTTCTCTGCATTATGATCTGAAATGTAAGATCTTCTCCACTCTGATGAGGGAGGCTCGATTTATCCAACGTTGATTGCTTCCATTACGGCCGCATATTGTGATGAACTACATTCACCAACATTGTGATGGCTCTCCGAACCTCCAGAAACAGCTGTTGAACATATAACACCTTTCTTCCTCCTCTTTAATCTTCTCTGTCGCTTGTATTCTGGGTGTGTGGATAGGGGTTAGTGACATTGACGTGTGGATGTGTGTTTGTGTAAGTGTGTGCGTCTGTAATGTGTGGGTAAGTGGATGATGGTGAGTGGGTGTGCGGATGATGGTATATGGGTGTGCAGGTTATAGTGCGGTGTAGGTGCTGGGAAGTGATCAGTGCTAGTGTGTGTGTGTGTGTATATATATATATATATATATATATATATATATATATATATATACCACATAACACCATCCTACACCACTCCACACACACTAGCAATGACCACTTCCCAGCACCCACACCACACACC
>NC_068982.1:124431620-124435949 GCF_001194135.2 Octopus bimaculoides
ATATATCATCTTTTGTTTCAGTCATTGGACTGCAGCCATGGTGGGGCACAACCTAAAGAGTTGCGTCGAACAAATCGATCTAGTACTTATTCTTAAATGTGGTAATTATTGTATCAATTTCTTTTGTCGGTAAACAAACACCGGTTGTCAAGCGGTGGTATGAGATAAACCCAAATACAGACACACGCATACACACATATTTGCGATCGACTTCCTCACAGTTTCCGTCTGCTTACTTTACTGACAAGGAATTGGTCGGTCCAGGGCTATAACAAAAAAGAAAAAACTTATCTAATGTGCCACGCAGTGGAACTGAACCCGAAACCACATGATCGCAAAGGGAACTTATAACGAAGTTTGTTAGTTGATATATGACCCCACCCACTTCTATAACCTTCTCTATCTAAGTTACACAAAAGAACAAAACAGTACCTAGTCAATATATCGAAACAGGACTTGTCTAGAAACCTACAGATCTTTAGTTTAATTCTCTCTTAACTGAACTATTTCGACAACCTGCAAGCAAATCATAATTTACAGTAAATCAGCTTCTAATTATTTTCATCGTTAATGAAATAATTCACTTCGTAATATAATGTTTAATTAACAAGTTACAAGTTCAGTTCTACAGGGTGTCCACAAGGTCTGGGTACATAGAGTAAATAAAATCATAACATAAACAATTAAATATAAGAAATAGTAATTTCTTAAAGCATGTGTTAATCCCCATGGAAGTACATGGAGTAAATAAAACCATAACATAAACAATTAAATATAAGAAATAATAATTTCTTAAAGTATGTGTTAATCCCCATCTACCCAGACTTTGTGGACACCCTGTATATTTAAGAGACGAGGATTTATGTACATTATTTACATTATTCACGTTATTTATATTTGACGGATATTTGCCCTCATCTTGTTTGTTGTTAACACAACGTTTCGGCTGATATACCCTCCAGCCTTCATCAGGTGTCTTGGGGAAATTTCGAACCTGGGTTCTCATTCCTTAGGTATTTTTCGATGTTATCATCATCATTATTATTATTATTATTATTATCATTATTATTATTATTATTATTATTATTATTATTGTTCAGGTCACTGCTTAGAATCGAACTCGGAGTCTTAGGGTTAGTAGCTCGCGCTCTTAACCACTACACCATATGCCCGTGGGGCGGGGTATATCAGCCGAAACATTGTGTTAACAACAAACAAGATGAGGACAAATATCCGTCAAATGTAAATAATGGAAATAATGAAGTTACAAGTTATACCAAATTGACGATATCTAAAAGGAATGAAATAGTACTATACACGAAATAGTAAGAACTTCGTAATAAACAAAAACATGAACTCAATGTATTTTTCTTCGTAATACGTTAATTTCAAACTCAATATTATTTCGTGTCCATTAGGACACCAAATGAAATATTTTAAATAATGGATAAAGAAAAACATAGACTTGTGTTTGAATACAGTTTCACAATTATATTTTGTATGTTTTAGATTTGTCTGAAATCTATATATTACTATAAATAATAAAACAGGCATTTTTATTTTTTGCAAATACTCCTCATAACACCAAACAGTTTTACCATTAAGCACGTCAAGGTTTAGTAAACACATTCAACGATACAAACAGCGCTCAAGCTCAATCCGCTGAAAATAACTGTTAAAAATTTTACAAATTATATCCTTAAATGGTATATTGGATAATACTGTTCTTGAAACACAAAGGACGAGGTTGTTATGCCTGTAGCAGTCAAATCTACTTCAAATCACACCATGCCCTACCGTCTTAAGTTAGAAGACAATACACCGGAAAATGTAGTCCCATATATACAAGCAGGCGATACATGCACACACACACACACACACACACACACACACACACACACACACACACACACACACACACACATGTATCCTATAACGAATTAAAAGCAGCGCTAGTGCTGTAAACATTATCGATCGCATATACTTAATGTATGAGTTTTGTTTGTTCGCCGGATTCGCTGCGTTATAGTGCTAGGGACGACTATATATATATGTAGAAGGTTGAGAAGGAACACACGAGTTGATATGTATAAGCAAAATAAGACAAGGTAGAAAATGCTAAAATAATTTTATCATGAACATTTTAGTACCGGTTTCAGTCTTTGCGACTTTTTCAACTTAGAGTAAAGCATGAAAAACAATTAAATTGTGGAAAAATTAAATGAAATGTTTTTTAAAAATATTTCCATAGTTTTCAAATGCAAGGGACATTTTCCTTTTTTCTGTCTGTCTGTCTCTCTTTTACTCATGTGTAAAATGTAAGTAAGAAGACGACAGATAAATTTAGCCCGTTTAAATTTAACACGTGCTCAATTCATATACGTCATTTTACTTGTACTACACACACATACACACACCACACACACAAACACACACACACACATACATGAAACGCTGCCTTGGGCGCTTTAAGTCTGGGGAGCGTCACAAATTCTGAATAACTTAAAGATTTCTTAATCCAACTAAAAATACGAAATCTTAGTAATAAAGAGATCAGGTGAAGTCACTCCCAGAACAGATGAAAATAACAGGTATGCGGTGATGTGGGGAGACTAAGTGGTCATGTGGTGTTATGGCCAGTCACATGATTTGGTTAAAAATATTTCTAATTTTGCAAGACAAAAAAATGTTATTCCGTTATACATATAAAACTATGGCTTTATTGCCTTCAAGTTAATTATAATTTTTCGACAGTATTTTTCAGCTGCTGTAAGGACGTGATTGCCGGAGAAAGTTGTAGAAAAATAAGCGAGGAAGGAGTACGCAATCTAAGGCTTACGTTTAGAGCTGTATACTCTGGCTATGTTCATTTAACGACCATTGCAATACAGATACTGTCGTGTATAAGGCGGAGGTGACGTCAAAGAATCCCTACGGAGCGACGGACGTGAGTAAACATGTGAGAACAAGGATTACAGTGAGATCAGGGAGGAGGTGGAAGTCAGCCAAAGCAATCCAAGAAGCAGTGGCCAATTTTGAGAGTGTGACACAGAGCAAAGCAGGACTTAAAAAGCTCAACAACAAACGACCGTACATGATACGGTTAGTTAGCATAAGAGACAGAAACTGGCGTAGGAGGGAGTACAGAGTAAAGCAGAGTAGTCAGCGTTGGATTAACAATTAAGCGAAATAGTACATGGTTAGGACATCAAAGGAAGGGGGAACCACAAAGATGGTAAATGGTTTACGGCCCAAAAAGAAATCACTTTAAACTTGCTAAATAATATACGAAGCAGTTTATAAGATTAGAAATATAATTTCAAAGTGTTCATGACTGACCATGGGATTGCACCTAGAAAGTTACCCTCCCAGGCACAAGTACGGGCAAGGTTGTTCATGGAAGACTAGCAGTCGCCCATGCATACCGGCCTCCCTTCTCCACGCCACCAGTGTTATCCAAGGGAAAGGCAAAGGCCGATACAATTTGGTACCTGTGACATCGCAACTCATTTTTACAGCTGAATGAACTGGAGCAACGTGAAATAAAGTGTCTTGCTCAAGAACACAACACGCAGCCCGGTCCGGGATTCAAACTCACAACCTCGCGATCGTAAGCTCGACGCTCTAACCACTGAGCCATGCACCTTCACGGTGTCATAGTGAGGATCTGATTAAAGACTCAGCAGCTGAAAGAAGGAGAACACTTTTCAAATGCAAATAAAGTAGAAGTATACAAAAATAAGCATTATGTTCTATCTTGCTGTTAGTTTTGCTTCATTTTGAAAAATAAAAATCTATTTCATGGTTTATAATTGCCTAAATTTTGAATTACATAAATATAGAGATACCAACGTCTTTTAAATGCTAAGGACCTCTATGGGTCTTAATCCGTCCCTGAAGGTAGCGGTAATGCAGAAACAGAGTATCTGGATAAGGTGGGAGTAGGCGATAGAGAGAAATGACACTAGGCAGTGTCATGAACTTGATCCTCTGTGAGTTCATGATTTGGGGGTGGGGTCTCTGTGACGACCTTCTCAGTCCATCCAACCAACTTCCATGAGGCATAATGAAACGCCTGCGTGCTGGTCTTCTTCTAAACTAAGCAGTTGCACCAAGGCACTGAGTGACGAGCAATGTCATAGGGGAAAGGGTCAGGTCCTCAAAACTATCTGTGAGCCAATCAGCTAGGAGAACGGAGAAATATTCACACTACAGCCAGAAAGATAGCTTTCTGACTGTAGAGGCCGAGAGCTAATCACACACACGCACACACACACACACACACACACACACACACACACACACACACACACACACACACACACACAC
>NC_068982.1:124436667-124437619 GCF_001194135.2 Octopus bimaculoides
TATATATATATGTACATAAACTAGCTGACGTACCCGGTAATTTCCAGGAAAGCGGGGCTTATTCCTTGGTTCCGTTCTCATAATTGTTTCGCTAATCCAGTAACAACAATGCAAAGTATGTAGCCCCGAAAAGGACTTTAATGCGTTCCCAGAGTATATAGAACTTAAGAGGAAGTACTAATAAGGTATGTATACTAAAATCGTGAAGCATGTTACGAAATAACAGACTAATCAGATATGAGATAATAACAGTTCAAAGTAAATAACTTTGAAAAAAAGCTTTTGTGCGTTCGTAGAGACGATTACCCTCAGCGGCGCTAGTGTTGGTATATTCATGAATAAGTCACTAATCGAAATAAGTGGATCTATTGCTTAGGAAAATACTATTTACTTGTTTAAGCGTTGTATTGGATAAATTGCGAAAATAACTCAGATAGTTCAAACACTAAGCAATAAGCATACTGAATTTGATTTATACGAAATAATTTACGAACATGAATGGGTCATTTCCCGTGGCTATATATAAGGATCCCTTTCAGGAGCGAATGGGTTATTTTTCGTGGGTGCTTAAAAATAATATATTAGTTATATGTAGTAGATATACGAATCCCTTCCAGGGCCCTATTATCGATTTTTCAACAATCTAAGTATGTCACTAGTTTTCCAGACATAAGTTCTACTCACGTGTCAAGTTTCATCAAAATCGATAAAATGATGTAGGAGGAGTTATATAACAGCGCCACAAACGAACACACCCACAAATTTTCACATATGTAGTAGGTATATAATTGTGTGTGTGTGTATATATATGTATGTGTGTATATATATATAAAACCGTGTGTGTACGTGTGCGTGCATGTGTATGTATGCATATGTATGTATATATGTATGTATATATGTATATATATATATGTATATGTATATATATATATATATATATATATATATATAT
>NC_068982.1:124438336-124440324 GCF_001194135.2 Octopus bimaculoides
GTATGCGAATTTCCTTATTTGAAGCGTCTTTTGGGGACATCAATTTAAAAGCTCGTCTCAGAACAATTACTATTCCCATGCTCCTGCATACATAGGTATAAGCATCAAAGAAGATAAATTCATATACATTATACATGCACAAAACATACATACACACGCATACACACGTCTATATATCAGCCTGCCTGTCTGTCTGTCTGCCTGCCTGCCTGCCTGTCTGTCTATCTATCTATCTATCTATCTATCTATCTATCTATCTATCTATCTATCTATCTATCTATCTATCTATATACAGCCACACATTCTAACACACACAAGCGACACGAAACAGTTTGAAGCGTTAACGCGATTAAGTTATTAAGAGTATTATTGATAGATGAAAGAAAGACACGATTGTGTCGATGAATTGTTATGGTTGTTTTTGTTGTTCTTACTGTTGTGGCTGCTGCTTAACCTGAGCTCAAACTTGATCCAAGTGAACTTGGATCGAATGCATTCCAGCTATTATCGTTCTGAATATGTTTTGTCAGACACAGCGAATGTGTACACATTATCTAGCGCTTCCTTCCTTACTTTAAGACGTCTGAGTGTAATTTAAGAGAATGTAGCTGCTATTTCTACCAGACCAAGTGAGCAGGCAGAATCATTAACGCATCGGAAAGATGCTTAACGGTATTTTCCCGGCTCTTTAGATTCTGAGTTCAAATACTGCCAAGGTTGGCTTTTACTTTTATCCTCTGGGATCAATAAAGTAAGTATCAATTAAGCATTGGGGTCGATTTAATTAACTTCCCTTTCCCTCCAAACTGAGTCTTTCTCCTAATTTGAAAGAATATTTGAATGACTTGACCTACGGTACCAGTGGTGTATTGTGGATCCTGAGATGACCCACGAGGTCAATTTTGGCATGGAGTCTGCAATTACAAATGGTTATACGTTTTAGCAGAGTCGAGGCCCGGTGGGACTCTTACTTTCCGTGTAGCCCTCTTCTCTTTAGCATCTCTGATCATATCCGATCTTGTGTGCTATATTCCAGAGTACGCAGCACTTCGCCACGATGAGCGATCTTGAGCAAGATGTTCCCACGTTGACCGTGCTAAGTTACTACCACCCGCAAAGAATTCGTAAAAGAATTCGTATTTGATAAAGGCTACACAAATTATCGCAAGAAAAAAAATCAACAACAAAAAAGCGAAAGACAAAAGAAAATAAAACAAGAAACAAGCACAAAAAACAACTGAGGTAAAGATTGTTTAAGCAGTCTGTACTACTGTAAATCTTTATCCAGTTTAATCATACGGATTAATTGTTAGTCTGGATAAAAGGTTACCAAAATTATGAATGATTGTAGCAAATGCTTTTGATAACTTTAAAAGAGCAAGGATTAAATAATATCTCAACCGAGCATTTTACAGCAGTAAAAAGTTGACGATAATCTTTGTTGAATTTCAGTTAATATCTTTAATCTCCTACATGTCTTATTTATATATTTCAGTTATACAAGGTCTTTTATAAACGCAGCCCATATATTTAAAATACCATTAATTCTTGGTATCTATACATTCATACAGTAGTACATTCCTACCTATCTTTTGTGTGACGCTAAAACATGAGATAAATAGAGGGAAAGATGGAGAGAGAGAGAGAGTGAGAGGGATTGAAATAGAGATAGATAGGTATACTGAGAGAGAGAGAGAGGGGGGGGGGGAAAGAGAAAGAGAGATGATTTTAAGAAGTGAGAGGCCGAGTAAAAGTGAGAGCAAAGTTTGTGACTGCGTCTTTAGGTGTCATTCTTTTTATGCTCACGCTTCTGTATGAAATGTTTTGAATCGCATCTTGGAATATAAAATTATGGCATGTTAGTTGAAAGTGCTATTCCATTAAAAAACTGGAAAATGACTAAGATTGTGTGTGTGTGTATGTGTGTGAGTATGGGTGTGTGTGTGTGTGTGTGTGTGTGTGTGTGTGTGTGTGTGTGTGTGTGTGTG
>NC_068982.1:124440746-124441957 GCF_001194135.2 Octopus bimaculoides
TATATATAAAGAAAAAAATGTTCCTATTTATGTAGACCACGCGATGGGTTTCCATAGTGTTTCTGTCTATCAAATTTCACTCAAGGAATTAACCAACTCGAGGATATTGTATAATCTTTAGAATCCGCAGGACACTGAAGCAGCTACCATGCTTCATTCACATGGTCTGGAGGTGGCAATCTAGCCTAACGAAGTTTTCTCTGATATGAATATAACGATGGGTAACAATATATAATATATTCAGATTTGTCAAAGCTTTACCAGCATAGTTTACCAGCATAGCTGTAGAACGATCTTGCAGACAGATTGCCTCCGATTTTGATTCATGTTTAAGATGATTTACTTCTTGATATAAAATGAAAAATAATAGATGACAATTCTCAAGATAGAAGATGTAGAAGCAGTGACAAGTGTATAACAAGAACTACAGCTTTCAGAAATGTCTCCTAAGATTGCATATTCAATACTACTTATGTGGATGGACTTTTACACTATCTAAAGAAATAAATGTTTCAAACAAAATACAAGTTCAAAAGAAATTATGTTCCATGGTTCTCCATGAACTTCAAATCATCTTACAGTTTTTAAAATACAAGTGTTTTTTTTTTTATATGTAATGCTTGTTCGAAATGATTATACATGATTATATCTCGCTGAGTAGAGGTTCTCAGGCTGGAGATGCGACTCTTTTCCATATATTTGTAGAAGTTGGGTAATAATGGTCAGTGGAGCGGCTTAGCAAGAGACAGACAAGTCTAGAAACTTCCCGAACGTTGTCAAGAATATTATAGAGATGTTCACAGAAACGGTCATCCAAACTGTGTCTCGTCTGGTTAACATACAGTGCATTGTAGAGTTTGCATGATATGCAGTATATTAGGTTAGCAGAGTGGAGGCGCAATGGCCCAGTGGTTAGGGCAGCGGACTCGCGGTCATAGGATCGCGGTTTCGATTCCCAGACCGGACGTTGTAAGTGTTTATTGAGCGAAAACACCCAAAGCTCCACGAAGCTCCGGCAGGGGGCGGTGGCGAACCCTGCTGTACTCTTTCACCACAACTTTCTCTCACTCTTACTTCCTGTTTCTGTTGTACCTGTAATTCAAAGGGTCAGCCTTGTCACACTATGTCACGCTGAATATCCCCGAGAACAACATTAAAGGTACACGTGTCTGTGGAGTGCTCAGCCACTTGCATGTTAATTTCACGAGCAG
>NC_068982.1:124441967-124444376 GCF_001194135.2 Octopus bimaculoides
GATTCCCAGACCGGACGTTGTAAGTGTTTATTGAGCGAAAACACCCAAAGCTCCACGAAGCTCCGGCAGGGGGCGGTGGCGAACCCTGCTGTACTCTTTCACCACAACTTTCTCTCACTCTTACTTCCTGTTTCTGTTGTACCTGTAATTCAAAGGGTCAGCCTTGTCACACTATGTCACGCTGAATATCCCCGAGAACAACATTAAAGGTACACGTGTCTGTGGAGTGCTCAGCCACTTGCATGTTAATTTCACGAGCAGGCTGTTCCACTGATCGGATCAACTGGAACCCTCGACGTCGTAAGCGACGGAGTGCCAACAACAAGTTAGCAGAAGATGCAATGGAAGGGGTTAGTAACGTTACTATGAACATGAAATCTAGTTGTAGGGTATATGAAGTGGCATGTAAGGTGGAAGCAAGTGAAAGTTTCAGGTTGAAGTTAGATTTGGGATAAAAGGAGCTCCTGAAGTGATACGATTTTCTCTTCGTCTCTGTCAGACAAAGGACAAACATCACAGAACATTAGATTCGTTGCTCTTCGCGACGATTTAACTATCAAACTCACGTAGAAGCTCGTGGATTAATTATTTACTTTGTACAGTCCTTAGATTTGCCTATCAGAAGTGATTCGTTGGTCGAGTTGTTGGTGGGTGGGAAGGTGTAAAGATTTTAATATACTGAAGTTTAGCTTTTTCTAATAAAGACTGATGTGACAGATATTTCTTAGAATGGCCATATACAATCTACTATTTCGATATTTGTATTCATCAACGAAACTGGAAAAATAATAAATTGTAAAGTCTAGCAATAATTTCCATGATTTTGTCATGTCAACTATGGTGATTCTATTTCTATTTTAAACGGCTAGCTTTATCACACACACTGTATTATGCTGATTCTGGCGGAGGATTATTCTGTGAGTACACATGTCTGCGGAATACTTAACCACTTAAATGGTAATTCCATGAATAGGGAGGAGGGAGTGTGGTTGATCAAACGACTGAAATACTCATCATTGGGGACAGACGGGAGGGTTGTAAATTTTACGCTGTCTGTATATGCCTCAGATTAGCGATTCGAATTTGTTTCTAGATGACTCGAGCATACGATGCTGTGAGCTGAAATAACAGCGAAATATCAATATCCACCGTTCTCGTTCACCTACAGGGCGATTTTGTTTCTCCTGAATTTGAGAGATTCAGTGTTTTTTAACACCTGACGTCTTAAAAACGGTTTTCAGGATAAAATGCCGCAGCTAATAAGCATATACACAAAACACATATATTAAGAATGTGACAATGGTAAAATTTACATAATTAGAGCAGCTTCTAAATAAAAAATTATATATATATACTAGCAGAAATACCCGGCGTTGCCCGGGTTAAAGAGAATAATGAAATCTAAAAACGCCGTCTAGACTACGCAACCCTCAACTATTAGTAGCTACGATACCATATTTCTACATTAATAACTCTCCAATCCATGCCAGCATGGAACATAGACATTAAGTGGAATGCTCGAAGAAAGTTTTCAACTCATATGTATATAAAGTAAATACACGTAATTCAGAAACACGTTTTGTGTATTTTATTTCGTAACCAAACAAACAGGTACAGATTATAAATAATGAAAGGCCAATTTTGGTGATTCATTTGACAGAGGTAGTAGAGAGACAGTGCGATGATAAATCTGAAGTTGGATCTTGAAAGTTTGGATGAATGCTGCCTCAGTTAAATCTCTTGTGGTTCCAAATGATGCCATCTGTAGTACAGCGTCGTATTGTCTAATTTTTTTCCCAAATGTTTGGAATCTTGGTCAGTTGATGATAACAGTTTCTTCAATAGCTCTGGAGGTTGGGGATTGTGGAATTGTTGGGAATGTTTTTAACTTTGGTCTTATATGTATTGCTTGAATTTCTTTGACATAGGAAATATACGTATTTTCACTGGGTTTGTAAAAGAGAGTTGTGTAGTTCTCGAGTTTTAGGGATTCACACAGACACACAGACAGACAGACAGACATTCTCATCTTTATATAGAGATATATATATATATACACACACACGCACCCAAACACACGTATATATATGTATATCAATATAAATATATGAAAGTCAATGAAGTTTCGTAAAAGAAAGTGATCATGTACATACTTTCTTGCTGTTGTGATTATAACACCTCGTTGTAAACAATGTTCCTTGTTTTCCCTTGTGGAGCATATGCAAATAGGTTTTTTTTCCTGCCCACTCTTGAGCAGCCAACATACAGTTGTCCATGTGAGAAGCAGGGCTCTTCCAAGAGAAGACCAGCTACAGACAGTGCTCATCTGTTATGTTCGGGTTAAAATTTCATCAACATCAAAAATATATGAATTTTCATGGGAGTTATGGCCGTTTTGCATAGAATATA
>NC_068982.1:124446216-124447374 GCF_001194135.2 Octopus bimaculoides
TATATGAAGTTAAGCAACAAAAATTCAATAGGTTAGTGTTCTCACTACATGAATAAATGGAGCTTGTACGAAACGTACGTACTACTATAACCTATTGAATTTTTGTTGCTTAACTTCAAATTTTATTCACCAAATCTCTTGATTTTGTTTTTGGTTTTTATCCTACCAAATTCTGGTGCCTCAAACATTTTAAGTACCACATTTAATCTTTTGATTAAATCTCTCTCTCTATATATATATTGCACATACATATACAATATATACATGCATACGCACTCATATATATATGTGTGCGTGTGTGTGTGTATATGTGTGTGTTGTGTGTGCGTGTATGTGTGTGTCTATGTATGTATATAAAAGTTTGTTTTTATGTGAAGTTATATATAAAAACAATTACAACATTAAACTGAAGGGTTGCTCAATACTTTTTAGTAGAGTACGCATTTATCAATTTTACAATTAAAAGATTGAGTGCGTCTTCGGAGTTTCAGTTTGCTTGCCGCCATCATACTTATTTCTTTATTTATCTATTTAGTTATCTATTCACACACACACACACACGCACACACTCACACACATAAATACGACGGGCTTCTTTCAGTTTCCGACTACCAAATCCACTCACAAGGCCTTGGTCGGCCCGAGGCTATAGTAGAAGACACTTGCCCAAGGTGCCACGCAGTGGGACTGGACTGAACCCGGAACCATGTGATTGATAAGCAAGCTACTTACCACACAGCCACTCATGCGTCTATATATATATGTATGCATAAACATACATGTTTAGTTGTTTGGCTACATAATTTTTATAGGTCAATGTTTGGTATTAGCATATGCGTACATATATCGCATCTGCATCTTATGATGTATACATTTGAATGTATGCCTGAATATGGGCAGTGTGTGTGTGTGTTGTGTAAGGTGAGTAAAGTGTGTGTTTGCGTTTATACACACACATGCATACACAAATACATATGTATTTTCCTACGTATATATAATACTCACATACGTATATGTGTATGTATATGCATATGATGCATGTATATATGTATAGATACACACACAAACATATGTAAAGTATACATATATATAAAGATACATATATGTAACACATAAATGTACATATACGTATATATGTATATATATATATATATATAT
>NC_068982.1:124447994-124452492 GCF_001194135.2 Octopus bimaculoides
ATATATATATATATATACATGCACATGAAAATATATACTTGCATATGTATGTGTGTATACTTATATCTATAAATAATTATATATATTTATGTACTTGTGAGGGTGCATGGCCTAGTGGTTAGCGTTGTTGCACACACGATCTAGCGATTGCGAGTTCAGTTCCTAGACCGGGTGGTGCGTTGTGTTCCTGAGCAAGACACTTCACCTCACGTTGCTCTGCGATCACACTGTACCTGTTCAGACAACATCGATTTGATGGAGTGAGTGAGCGAATGTGCTGCACGAACATTTCATCATCACAAACAAATTTGGGCAGGTCGTTCGGCAACAGCACTACCTTCGTCGTCTTTGACGGGAGAGTTCACCATATATACACTTATACATACATACATACATACATACATACATACATACATACATACGTATATAATTACATATACATATGCATACATATATACATACTTATGCATCGTCTGTCTGTTTTTATGTATGTACCAATGTATGTATGTATGTATGTATGTATGTATGTATGTATGTATGTATGTATGCATGTATGTATGTATATATGTATGTATGCATGTATGTATCAAACAAATTCAAAAAGGTAAGAAACCTAAAATTCGTATTCATAACAAGAAAAAAGCAAAAAAAAAAAAAGCTTGAAAAGGTGAAGAAAACTTCCCCATAAGAAAACTTACCTTTAAGATTGACGTATTTCCCCGGGGCGCCATTTGAAGCAGTAACGTAATAGCGAGCGCTCTGTTTAAAACTTAATAGTTGAGACGATGCTGATGGACTGAACAGAAATAAATACAACTTGCTTAGTTTAATCTTCTCCACGCAATGGCGACTAATGACGATTTCATTGACAGCCAATCCTGCTTATTGTCATCCAGCTCTCGCTTCGCAGGGGTAAACCTCTGTAAGAGGTGTACATTCGCGTGAGTGTTGTGCGTAGAGTGTGCGTAGTGCGTGCGTGTGTGCTGTGTGTATGTGTGTGTGTGTGTGGGGGGGTGTGCTTGCGTGCGTGTGCGAGGTGGTGGTGGTGTGTGTAGTGTGTGCGTGCGTGTGTGCGTGTGTGTGTGTGTGTGTATGTGTGTGTGCGTGTGTGCGCCCGTGTTAAATTGCGTATTTATATAGTTTCGTAATACAAATTGATTACGTTATGTCTTGCTTATGTAGACGTGTACCCACCATTAACAAACCATTATTCACCAATCATTATTATTATTATTTAGAACAATTTTGTTGAAAAGACATGTTGAGAAAGTCATATTCATTTTAATGAAAATTTCACACACCACTGATTTGTTTGAAATACTCACACGTACTGTGTTTGTCTCTCTTTGTCTCACTTTTTCATTATTTGACTGCCTGTCTCTCTTCGCTTTATGAATTCAACAAATTCAAAATCTCTAGCTATTCATTCCTCTCCCTCTTTAATATTCCTACTGTTCTTTTATCTTTGTATTTGCTTCTAAAGTGTTCTAGTGTTTAAAAAAAAAATCTATTTAAAAATGTCATTAATTTAAGTAATTTATATTATTTATCAACAAACGAAAAACAATATGTCATCTAAATCCTATACAAATTATCAGTTATATGACGAACTTCATTTAATATTAGATTATTATTCTAAAGGCTTTGCTAATACGAACATATTCTGTTATTGACTTCATAACCATCGCTAATAATATTTTGTTT
Source organism: Octopus bimaculoides (assembly GCF_001194135.2). Taxonomy (NCBI): domain Eukaryota; kingdom Metazoa; phylum Mollusca; class Cephalopoda; order Octopoda; family Octopodidae; genus Octopus; species Octopus bimaculoides. Next base: position 124,449,699 of record NC_068982.1, read on the forward strand.
GAGTTGTTTTCGCTAAGCCACCAATATGATTGTCGAAGACAATAATTAACTGGAATAATTGCATAGTATCTGCTCATTTCATTTGAGAGTATCATAGTAAACTTCATGGGGTGGGGGTTTGCTGGTGCTCCGGGTATGCCGAAATTTCGGCGCCTTTATAGTAAATGTTTTTGAAATATTTCACACACAATAAAATGTGCAAATATTTTGTGAAATATATGGTTTATAAAAGGCATGTAGGCATTTAAACTGACATTCGTCGGTTACGACGATGAGCGTTCCAGTTGATCCGTTCAACAGAACAGCCTGCTGTGAAATTATCGTGCAAGTGGCTGAACACTCCACAAACACGAACACGTAATGTAGTTCTTTGGAACATTGGGCATCACACAGAAAGTGACAGGGTTGGTCCTTTCAATAACTGTTGTGCTTCTCTCATTCACTTGCAAACAAGAACACAGTGATACTCCAGATAGGTTTATTGTCTGTCTCTCTAACAGTCTATAACAAGAAAAGACAGCGGCAAAAGGAGAAACGCCCCTCTACCCGCTCTGCTTGGTTAGCCATTAGGACATTCTAGAGAGTTTTACAACTATCCATTCGATTCTATTAGACAGATTCGCATACCAGAAATTTCTACTGGACAGATTTAGATGCTATCGATCTCCACACCTCCCAACCGAAACTGATGCTACACTAAAAGCACCAACAACAAAGTCTCTCTCTGGGCGTGGGTGTTCTCTTGGATCGTTTTGGGTTGTCCAGTTCATTCTCTGGTACAGGCGGCTTGGTCTTGGGTAGAAATGGTCTGGTCTATCTCTGAGTTTGTGGCACTTCTTCCAGGATCTCCATTGGATGATCAGTTGGATGTTCAGAAATATTGTCCGTCTCATCTCCAGGTTTGCAGTCTTCCGTAGAAGCGTAACGAGGACGTAGCTTTTCCCAGTGTCGTCTCCATACTGGGCTATGAGGAAAGACCTCGACGTTGAAGCAGCGAGAACCCAATGGCTTCGTGACGATTGCTGGTACCTATTAGGGCTGTTTGTCATGGCGAGGTCCATAGTACAGTGCATATACAGGATCACCAGCCTTGTATTGCCTGGTTACCTTGGTGACACCTCCCAAGGCTGGAGTCATCTCAGCCTTTGATGACACCTTGGATTGCTTGCCCTGAGCTATATATGCTGGCGAGGGCAGCAGAGAGTCAATCCTAGTCCGTATCTGCTAGGACATCAAGAGTCGCTTGGAGAGAATCCACAGGATATCGGCGTTCTCCGGTACTGCATCAAGAACTCTTGAAGAGCTCGCTTCGGGGGCAGAGAAGACTTTCTCAGTGCTTGCTTGAATGACTGCACCAAACATTCTGCTGCTCTGTTGGCAGCTGGATGGTACAGTGCTCCTGTCAGGTGTGATCCCACGTTTTTAGCACCAGCTCTGAAATTCTTCAGAAAGGAAAGTTGATGCATTATCCATGACCAGCGTGTGAGGATATCCGAAGTGAGCGAAGTCCTCTTCCAGCAAATCTAGAGGGGCTTTAGTGGATGTGGTTGACATCAGGTGAATACATGGATACCGTGAGAAAGCATCCGTGATCACCAGCCAGTTCATATACACGAGGTTGATGGCATGATCCATGTGTAAGCGGCTCCTTGGCTTCTCTGGTAGTATCCATGAATGAGCTGCAGACTTGGATGGCTTGTTTTGATGTTTGCCATACGAGTCGACAAGCCATCTCAATAGCTGCATCAATACCGGGCCAGTAGACAGTGATTCTTTCCAACTGCTTCATATGTTCCGTACTGAAGTGTCCGATATGCAGTAGATCTAGGATATTGGACGGTAGGCTCTGTGGATACACAACTCTTGATCCATGGATGAGGTATCCGTGGTAGATACTGAGTGCATCCGACAACTTCTGGAACTTTTCGACTTCATCATTGGTCTCAGTGTACTTCGGTGGCCACCCTTCGCGGACATAGCGCATCACTATAGTTATCACTGGATCTTTCCCAAACTCTTGACAGAGCATGTTGCTGTCCACAGGTTTGATTTGAAGACAGAACTTTGATGGTGCACATCATGTCCATGTCTTCACCACTTTCATCCTTGTCAAAGTCGTTATTTCCAGATGACAAGCGACTAAGAGCCATGATCCGCTGTTTTCCGGTACTCGATTGTGTAGTCAAACTGGTTCAGCTATAAGACCTTTCGAGCTAGTCGGTTTTTTGCGAAAAGCGGTGTCCCTTTCTTCGGGCCGAACAGTGTTCGCCTGAGAAAACACAACTAGATCTCGGGAAACAGTTGCATACTCAAGTGCCTGCACACCTGGAGAACTACGTTGCGTGAAAACAATTGCAGTGATTAAAAAATAAATGTCCAACCGTACCCCTTCTTGTTGACTCCAATGTTTTCAATTATATATAATTAATTAATTAATTAATTAATTAATAGCGATGGACACAGTATTAATACCTAAACGCAATCTTTATGAACAACTTTACGTGGATGTGTTAGAACAGCAAATATTGCGTTATTTACCAAGAGGAGACCTCTCATATGGATGCATGATGCAGAAAAGCACTCATCGTTGTATCGCTGGCAGACGATACAAAGATGGTGAATGCGGACCTGCCCGTCTAGCCAGCAGCATGGCAGCTTTCGGAAGCTACAATAACGCGAGGAAATGCATTGTGACCAATGATGCATACAACATTCGACCATTGATAGTCTGATCAGCAACGTATCACAGTATCTCTCTCTATATATGTATATATATATATATATATATATATAT
>NC_068982.1:124452691-124455422 GCF_001194135.2 Octopus bimaculoides
GAACGAAATTCTTCACAATTTCAGTCTACCAAATTCACTCACAATGTATTGGTCGACCCGAGGTTATAATAGAAAGCATTTGCCCAAGGAACCGAAGCTGTCCTGTTGCAAACCGAACTCCTTAGCGACACAGCCATACCAGCAATAAATGCCTGGTGAAGGCACGTGGCTTAGTGGTTAGGGTATTCGAGTCACAGTCGTAAGGTCGTGAGTTCGATTCTTGGCAGCGTGTTGCGTCCTTGAGGAAGACACTTTATTTCACGTTGCTCCAGTCCGCTGAGTTGGCAAAAATGAGTTGCACTAATAATTGTTGTGGAGATCGCTAGTATCTAAATCTGTCCAATAGAAATTGCTGGCATGCGAATCTGTCCAATAGAATCGAATGGATAGTTGTAGAATTCTCCAGAATGTCCTAATGGCTTATCGCTATATACGCAGAGCTAGTAGAGAGGCGTTTCTCCTTTTGCCTTTGTCTTTTCTTGTTATACACTGTTAGAGGGACAGATAATAAACCTATCTGGAGTATCACTGTGTTCTTCGTTGCTAATGAACGAGAGAAGCACAACAAATTGGCATTGCCAGTAGGATAAGAAAGACTATCCTTGCCAAGTGGACTTTTTACGTTGACGTCGATAATACAATTATTTGAAAGGTAAACGACCAGTTTTGCATATAAGCTTCTGTCTTCCTGTATTTCTAGTATCAGTTAAATTATTGTTTTGTCAAGAGTTTTACGGAATATAATACTTTATTTTATCTAATATAGTTAGAGTTTTACTGCAAGCTATTTTTACCTTGACAACAATGGCGGAACGAAGCGGCGAGCTGAGAAAGTTGCACACACAACAACTTCAACTTTAGAGGGAACAAATGGAGGTACAGGCGCAGCAGCACAGAGAAGACATGGAAGCTTTGATAAAGCTGGTTCAAGTTCAAATTTCTGAAAAGGATTCCAGTCCAAGTTCCCGTCTTCCAACTTCTTCAAGTGTTATCTCACCATTTGCTACTTTTGATTCAACATCAAAACTGTGATCAGATTATTGGTCAGGATTCTGCACTTTTGTTGTGGCCGTGCCTGACCAGCACAAGGTTCAAGTTTTCTTGACGAATCAAATCGCTACCATCTATAAACAACTGGCAAATATGGCTACTCAACAGAGTTCGCCTAATGGTATTAACGAGCTGACGATGGAGGAAATTGTCAATTTTTTTGAATTGTCAACAATTTTGAATTGTCAACAATTTGAATTGTCAACAAAACGTTTCATTCTGCGAGAATGTTTCAAGTTCTGGAGCGACATGCAACGGAAGCCAGACGAAAATCTCCAGGAGCTGGCAGCTCGTATCCGCCAAGACGTTGCTACCTGTGACTTTCCTTCGATCACAAACCGTCGCGATGAAGCTCTCAGACAGAGATTCATATGTTCTGTCAACAATGAAGCTGGCTTGAAGACTCTTTTCAAGATCAAGGACACAGAGCTGGACTTTTCCCTGCTGTCCAAGTCGCGATTGAGATTGAAGACGCGGCGAAGGTTGCCAAGGAAACTTTTTACAGTTCCAAGACCAGACCTGTGAACAAGGTCAGGCAGAGACAGAAGAAGGGTCAACGAAAAAACCACCTGCAATCTAATTCCACAAACACTGAATTGATGTGTTACAGATGTGGAAAGGCCCATAACGTGACAGACTGCCCCTACAAAGAAGTCAAATGCCACCTTTGTAACGAAAGAGCATTTGGAAGCTGTTTGTAAGTAGAAGCAACGACAGCAACGGAAGCATCGTTCCCAACGTTCCGCGAAGAGAATCACGAAAGCAGAGCTTGTCAAAACAAACCTCGGTGAGATTTCCGACGATACTTTTAGGTTAGTTGTGTCAATCACAATCCAGGACCGACAGTTCACAATGTAACTGGACACTGCAACTACGGAAAATTTCGTTTCTTTGCTGGTCTGGATGATGTTAGACTTAGCTACGAGTCTACCAGCAAGCACGATCTGCCCGTGCTCGGAACTTTTATGGGCCAAACCAAGAATCCAATGATTGGTAAACAAAGCTTAATTCTTTACATAGTCACCAAGATCTCTGACCTGAACTTGCTGGGACGAAACACTGTTCAGACACTGGGAATCTCTGTAGACAATGCTCTTGGACTGAGATGCATAGAGAATCAAGTCAAGAGTGAGGATGCAAGAACATCGCATCCTATGACCTCTAACGGGCCTTATGCTTCCCTGTCGAGTTTCCTGGACCATACAGTGTAAATAGAATTTGATACAAGAGTATATATATATATTTTTAATCGACAGAAAGTTAAAAATGTGACTCAAGGACCGAAAGTTTCCTACATGCCACTTATCGAACAATCGGACAAGTGTCATGCACGAAACTCTCGACACTTGAGTCACCGTTGATTAGAAATAATAATAATAATAATAATAATAATAATAATAATAATAATAATAATAATAATAATAAATCCAACCAAAAAAACTCTACCAAGAACTGGGTAAAAATAAAATAGACATTACTGCAGCACCAACAGCAGAAAAACTGGAAGAATTCTGGAAACAAAGATGGTCGGTGAAGCAACAACAACCCCAGAAAAGGACCATTAAAACAACGAACTTAGCACCTGAGCAACTCTGGGCCCCTATAACAACTGAAGAGGTCACCCAGACACTGCAAAGACTAAGTAACTGGAAGGCACCTGGACACGACAAGATCCCCAACT
>NC_068982.1:124457260-124463607 GCF_001194135.2 Octopus bimaculoides
CAGACACGACAGAGCTGCGACCTATATACACTGGAAGCTATGCCAACACTATGGAATAACAACAGAAAAAAGATGGTATAAGCACACGCCAGAAAAGGTCTCAAAAAACGAGAAAGCAACCATACTCTGGGATATGCCAATACACACAGATAGAGAAATTAAGGTCAATAGACCAGATATAATTGTCAAAGATCATTAAGGAAAAAAATGCTTTCTAATTGATGTATCAATACCAGCAGATGACAACGTTTCCCTAAAAGAAATGGAAAAACTTTCAAAATACAAAGACCTGGAAATAAAGGTAACTCGAATTTGGAATCTAAAACAGAAACAATTCCTATCATAGTAGGTGCCTTAGATATAATAAAAAAATATTCAGACAAATACATAATAAAAACACCAGGACTTACAAATATATATAACATACAGAAAATTGCACTACTGGGCACTGCACACATCCTACGCAAAATACTTTCAATACAGTAACCATAAGAGCATCACAGCAAACCACAGCACATACCCAAGGCACACAGGGCTGCGCTCGGTAGTGAAGTGAAAGCACGTTATAAAAATAAAACTACTGAATAATAATAATAATATGCCCATATCACGAACGAATGCCCTAGACTTGCCCAAAACCACTAAAAGTTGCGGCGATACGATCAGGTAGCGAAAGTGCTACATTGGAAACCTTGCGAAAAGTGGGGGCTAGAGAGAGAGATAAGACGTGATATGAGCACAAACTGCAGAGAGTGGCGGAATCACACACTAGCAAAATCCTCTGGGATTTCCCAATCCAAACAGGTCAGGTGCTAGAACATAACAAACCAGATCTGGTGGTGGTGGACAAGATGCACCACATATGGTATATACTGGATGTTGTATGCCCCTTTGACCCACGAATAGTCATGAAGGAAGGCGAAAAAATAGATATATACTAACCTCTTAAGTATGAAATAGCCTGACTATGGAAAATGAAGAAGGTGAAGATAGTGCCAATTATTGTTGTGCCCTTGGGAACAATATCAGAAGGTACCAAGAGGAATATAAAGGAATTTGGAATAGAGTGCCCAGTAGAACTGTTACGAAAGGTTTGCCTCCTTGGCACACCCAGAATATTCAGGAAAGTATTAGATAGCTGAAAAGAATAGATAGCATAGTACCGTAGGCTATATGTAGTAAGCCCGCTACGCATTTAAGACTCCAGGAATTCCAACAAAACCTGTAATAAAAAGAAATAACAACAATAATAAATCCTATACGTGGTCATGAAATTGGAAAGGTTTATACTATTGATGATCAGTTCAGACTCAGCTCCTGTGAGTAGACGATTACAATGCAAATAAATAAATAAATAAATAAATAAAAAGGAAGGGGAGAGAATCCCAGAGGGTTGGCGTTATGGGAAAGAAGGATTGGGTAGAGAGATTCGTGTGAGCCTGCATGGCGAGAAAGGATAAGATACAATGTAAATGACGAGAAGATGAGGCGGAGAGAGAGTGTGGGCTGCAAGGTGTTTAGATAAGCAGAAGCCATTGTAGTAACAGAAGAGGAGGCATAGTGAAGAGAAAGTGTATTTGTAGGCCTGGACGGTACTTTGTTTTTAGAGTAACCTAAGGATGTTGGTAAGGGCTGTCGTACTGTAACCTTATAGTGGTGGTGGTGGTGGTGGTGGTGGTGATTGGAGTCGTGGGTGTAATATAGTCTTGTGTTGGTAATGGTGGAGGTGGTTGTGGCCATAGGGGCTGTAATATGGTTGCCTTTCTTTGATGTTTGTGGTTGCTGCAATTGTGATTGTGATGGTGGTTCGTGGTGACAGTGGACGTGATATGGTTTTTGTTGCTGATGATGGTTGTGGTGGTGGTGGTGGTGGTGACCATTGTGATGGTTGTGTTTTTTTAATATGACCATCTGTTAGTGGCGATGGTGGGGCGATGGATGATGTTTGTGATGGTGGTGGTGGTGGTGGTGGTGTTGGTGATAGCAATGGGGAGGCTAAGCAGTAATTAGAAAAGGAGGTCTGATCATCACATGGCTTACGGTAACAATAGCATTAATTCTATGTTAGTACTGTTTGCACTTCACCACCAATCTGCCTTTCACCTTCTTATTGCTCTAAATACTTGTCGTGTTTCACCCTCTCCTCTTCCTCTTCATCCCATCATCTACTTCATCATCATTATCATCATTACTGCCGTCGTCGTGGTGGCTGCAGTCGTCGTCATCACCTTTAATAACAACAGAGACGGAGCCGCTGAAACAAAGCTATATAATTTCAACAATGTCATCAACAACAGTGACAATAGCATCCGCGATAATATTAAAAAGAAAAATGTTTTAAAAATATGGAAAATAGGAAAAATATGTGTATACATATCTACAAATACATATATAATCTGAAATTAAAATGGCGAGCAAATATTATTTTGAAGGACATGTGATCAGATAACAGTTCCACCCCCACCCACATACCTTCCAGCATATGCTTGCTCACATACATGCATGCATACATACGTACGTTCATTCATACGTACATATATTCATACGCACTTATACATACATACATACATACATACATACATACACATATAAATAAATAAATATATATATACATTATATATACATACAATCATAATTGCGTACACGCAAACACGCGCGCACGCATAATCTAAAAGAGAGATCAGCTACAGTAAGATTAATTATATATCAGGGTCACTATATATTCAGCGAACAAAATAAACAGGTAATAACCTGGTTGTTATATCCAGTAACAACAAGAACAACAATTGCACTAATTTTAACAAGTCTTCATACATTTTGATGTTGATGAAAAAACGAACCCTTTCGTAGAACTAATGGCCGTGATGAAGTAAAAAAGAAGTCTGGTTTCAAAGTTATGCCTCATGTAACTGTTTTTAATGTCTTTTCCCAGAAATATCCATCTATAACCTCATATTGTGTTTCTTTGAGCGGATACCGCAACTTACATCTGCTGTATTTCACCATGAATGACTGCATCTACAGATTGATATTTCTATTTTTTCTATTATTTTTCTTTTACCTTGGATATCGACAAACATTGCCATCAAGAGGAGTAAATAGGTATGTATATTACACGTATATATAAATTTTCATATATATTCTCTCCTTTTCTTTTTTATTATTTTCTTTGTTTAAGGTGGCGAGCTGGCAGAAACGTTAGCACGCAGGGCGAAATGCTTAGCAGTATTTCGTCTGCCGTTACGTTCTGAGTTCAAATTCTGCCGAGGTCGACTTTGCTTTTCATCCTTTCGAGGTTGATAAATTAAGTACCAGTTACGCACTGGGGTCGATGTAATCGACTTAATCCCTTTGTCTGTCCTTGTTTGTCTCCTCTATGTTTAGCCCCTTGTGGGCAATAAAGAAATAAGAAACGTTAGCATGCCGGGCCTAAATCCTTAGCAGTATTTCTTCGGCTATTTACGTTCTGAGTTCAAATTCTGCCGAGGTCGACTTTGCCTTACATCCTTTCGGGGTTGATAAATTAAATACCAATTGCGTACTGAGGTTGATCTAATCGACTGGCCCCCCTCCCCTCAAATTTCGGGCCTTGTGCCAAGAATAGAAAAGGTTTATTTCCTTTTTTCTAAAGCGTCGAGCTGGCAGAATTTTTAGCATGCCGGCCATAATGCTTAGCGGTATTTCATCTGTCTTTACGTTCTATGTTCAAATTCCGCCGAAGTCAACATTGCCTTTCATCCTTACACCCTCGCCAGAAATTGCTGACCGTGTGCCAAAATTTGAGACTATTGTTTTCCTGTCTTCTCAGGTGGCAGAATCGTTAACACGCTGGACAAAATACTTAGTGGGCATTTCATCAGTCTTTGTTCCGAGTTAAAATACCACCGAGGTCGAATTACCTTTCATTCTTTCAGTCTGATAAAACAAATACCGGTTAAACACTGGAATCGATTTAATCAACTTGCTCCCTCACTGAATTTCGATGGCCATGTGCCAAAATTAGAAAGAATTATTTTCCCTCCAGAACCGGCGGCGAGCAGAATCGTTAGTGCGTGAAACAAAATGGTTAGCGGCATTTCTTCGGTTATTTACGTTCTGAGTTCAAATTCCGCCGAGGTCAACTTAACCGTTCATCCTTTCAGGGTCGATAAAATAAACATCAGTTGTATGCTGACGTCAATGTAATCGACTAACCCTCACACCCCACAACATTATTGGACTTGTACCAAAATTTGAAAGCAATAGTTTTCCCTTTTTTCTATATCAATTGTGCCAAACTCGTTTTGCTTTGTGGACCAGGTTGAAACAGAAACTAGATTTCGTCTGCCGGATAGGGATAATTGTTTCTAAAAACACTATTCGTAATATGTGCCAAAGTAAATCGATATACAATTGTAACAACTTCATTAACAATAAATAAAGGAAAGCAATATGTTAGCGGAGTTCGTGTGCAGAGATGCATGGGAAAATTTCATCCACTTGATGCACAGATGCACACATACATATACACACGCACACAGAAAAACACACGCGTGAACACAAATGCACACATACACACATACACGGACACATGCATAGTTCTGTCCGGTAAGAGTCAAAAGGTTCGCTAAAATGCACTGATTTGCCTAATGGAAATCGGTGTTAAATCACGGCGCCATTTGGATTCCGTATCTGAATGCGATATATTCTTTTATTCTTTTACTTATTTCAGTTATTAGACTGCAGCCATGCTGGGGAATACCCTTGAAGAATTTTAGTCGAATGAATCGACCCCAGTACTTTCTTTTATTTTTTAAACCTGTTACTTATTCTATTGGTCACTTTTGCCGAATCGTTAAATTTCAGGGACATAAACACACCAACACCGGTTGTCAAATGGTGGTAGGGGACAAACGGGCATCTTTCAGTTTCCGTTTGCCAAATCCACTCACAAGGCTTTGGTCGGCCCGAAGCTATAGTAGAAGACATTTTCCCAAGGTGCCACGCAGGGGGACTGAACCCGGAACCATGTGGTTGGGAAGCAAGCCACTTCTGCGCTTATTTCAATTTAATTTCTTATCTCTTACTTGTTTCAGTCATCGGACTGTGGCCGTACTGGAGCACTGCATTGATGTGTTTAATAGAACAAATCGCCCCAAGTTCTTACTCTATCGGTCTCAGTAGCCGAACAGCCATATAATGGGGACATAAACAAACCAGCACCGTTTATCACGTGGTGGAAGGGAACCAACGAAAGCATGAAAGGCACACACACACACATACACACACACAAACGACCAGATTCCACATAGTTCCGCCTATCAAATTCACTCACATGACCACACGGCATTGGTTGATCTGGGGGTAGTAGTAGAAGTCACTTCCCCAAGGTGCCGTGCAGTGAAACTAAACCCGAAACCATGTGGTTGTAAAGCGAGCTTGTAAGCGAGTTTCTTAACAATATGGCCGTGCCTGCGCCTACACAGCCAAAATAATCCACTCCCTGCAATAACAAAAATTAAAAGAAACAAAAGCCATTTTTTTATATATATATAACATTGAGCTGAGAGCCGGACGAAACATTTCCACGAACCGTATGTTTGACATCTCCGTACTACATAAAGGTGCCGCTTTGACTGAATAAAACTGCTAAATATATAGTTATCTTTGAAATCTTTGTAGCAAGTTTATAAGCTTAGTAAAAGTGATAGTTATACTAAATCTATGTGTGTATATATAAACTGGGAATGCAATGGGAGGGTGGAGAGTTCTTCCGTTACACCTGTCCGGAGTTTGGAAAGCCAAGAAGAAGCCCATGAATATCTACTGTACCACTTTCTTAAAAAAAAACCCCAGAAAACCCTCACTGCTTCCTTGAATACACATACATACATACATACATGCATACACACACACACACACACACACACACACACACACACACACACACACATATACATACATACATACATACATACATACATACGTACATACATACAGTAAAAATATGCAAGGCTTTTCTCAAGTTCCAAATGTGAATTTGTCTGTTAACTTCATCCCAAAGTTGGAGCCTTGTATCTTTGTTGGAAACCTGCTCCCTCCTCAGTGGAAGATTTATGACAATTTAAAAAAATAGAAGAGACATATATACATACATACATACATACATGCATGCATACATACATACATAGATACACACACACATACATAGATTTTTTTTAATTGTATGTGTATACATATATACATACATATACATGTGTGTATACATATATACATACATATACATGTGTGTATACATATATACATACATATGTACACACACACACACACACACACACACACGCACACACACACATACACACACAGAC
>NC_068982.1:124464063-124474071 GCF_001194135.2 Octopus bimaculoides
AAACACCTAAAGCTCCACGAGGCTCCGGCAGGGAATGGTGGCGAACCCTGCTGTACTCTTTCACCACAACTTTCTCTCACTCTTACTTCCTGTTTCTGCTGTGCCTGTAATTCAAGGGGTCAGCCTTGTCGCAATGTGTCACGCTGAATATCCCCAAGTCTACGTTAAGGGTACACGTGTCAGTGGAGTGCTCAGCCACTTGCATGTTAATTTCACGAGCAGGCTGTTCCGTTGATCGGATCAACTGAAACCCTCGACGTCGTAAGCGACAGAGTGCCAACAACAACAAACGTGGATATTCTATTAGAACAAACTATACTGCGGTAGTTACCACGAGAGAATCTCTCATATTGGCTTTTGGTGCAAAATGCACACTTGTTTATATCGCTAGCGAGGAGATAAATCCTCACCGTCTGCTGCGCGAGACACCAAATCACATGATTTCGACTTTTATTGGTCTCGTCAATGATGGACCCTCGACCGCTAGAGATAGTCACGTGATTTGGTGGTCTCAGCACTGGAAATGGTGGGGAGTTGTCTCCCCGCTAGCAACATAAACAAGAGTGCATTTTGCTCCAAAAGTCAATATAAAAGTTTCTGTCATGGTAACTACTGCAATGTAGTTTGTTTAACTGAACATCCGCGATTGAGTGGGGGTAAATATTACCCCTCGTTGTTAATACTGCCTGTGTTGTTAATATATATCTTTTAGTACAGATATGTATGCATGTATGCATGCATATACGTATGTATGTATGTATGTATGTATATATGTATGTATATGTGTGTGTGTGCATATATGTACGTATGTGTGTATGTATGTATATGTGTGTAAATTTATACATAGTGTGCTTCTCTTTCGGATTTATGATTTGTTAGCGATACACACACACACGCACACACATATACATACATAATACATACATACATATATACACACATGCATACATACACTCATGCACACACACACACACATACATACACACATATAGATATATAAATCCCAAAAACTGAATAAAAACGTAATGGGCGACAATAAAGACATACGGACAGATAAACGATACAAAGACGGACAGGAAAAACCAGCACAGATCATTCGTGGCCTCCTATTCATCAGTGAAGTTTCCAATTATCATTACAGTCTCGGACTGTTACACTTGATCACACACACACACACACACACACACACACACACACACACACACACACACACACACACACACACACACACACACACACACACACACACACACACACACACACACACATAAAAAAAGATATTTTGAATGACACAACAATGCACTATAATACAAACAATGGACTATAATAACTGTTCTAATTTAATCATCCATAGTCTGATATGATATTTCGGAATAAAATTCTTCTTCAGATATCCCTAGGAATTGATGGAATCGCTGCTATAATCGGTTTTAACGGCCGTTGGAAAGCCGATTACAGCAGCGACTCCATCAATTCCTAGGGATATCTGAAGAAGGAATTTTTATTCCGAAATATCACATCAGACTATGGATGATTAAATTAGAACAGTTATTATAGTCCATTGTTTGTATTATAGTGCATTGTTGTGTCATTCAAAATATCTTATTTTTTACAAATAATACACAATGCTTCAAGCGAACTACAATACTCTCCTAGTTACCCTATTGTTCACAGCTGATGGGAACCTGACTTCTAAAACTCTCTCTCTCACACACACCTCTCTAACTCTCAGAGAACAATAATAATGTTGTTATATTGGTACCGAATTTTTAAAAATGTTTTATCAATATTGTTTATGTTCATGAGTGTTATCCTTCAACAAATCGCATTGTATATAGTTTTACTTTATTTAAAAAATTATTTAGCTTTTCATAAAAAGGTAGTGGTACTTTGTAGACATTTTTACGCAACACCTGGTGATGTAGGCGATATATTCGACAAGATCTGTGGCATTGTGGTGGTTGGGGACATTGGTATCTCTTTCTGCTTTGTTGACCAAGTATATAGTTGCTATCTCCTACTCTCGAATGGCGAAGGAAGTTTTGTAGAATCCGCTCTCCTAGTCACCGTGTCTCACATGGGTCTACCTTGCGAGATTTACTTGTCCTTGCATAGTTTCCTGTTGATCTGACGAGGTTTTCTCAAATTTTCTCTTCGTGTAGGTCGCTGAGTTACCCTTAGGTCCATACAGTCACTAAGCGCTTAAAAGATTTTGGTGCCCCCAAATATATGTAATCTAAAATATAAACAACAATAAATCATAGAATAAGTTTTTTTTTTATTTTTCAAAATGAAAGAATAGCAACAGTAAGATGGAAAATATTGTTTATTTTTGTACACTTCCACTTTATATCAGAAAAATTTTCTCCTACTTTTCTGAATTGCGAAGTCTTTAATCATATCCTCACTATTACACCATGAACACTTCGAAATCATATTTTCAATCATATGAACCACTTCAAATATTATTTTATCAAGGTTGAAATGATTTCTTTTGTGTCGTAAACCATTTACCATTTTTGTTGTATCCCCTCCCTTGATGTGCTAAGCATATGCTTATTTTGCTTAATGGTTAATCCAGCGCTACTTAGGTCATATAGAAATATCTGATTCCTGCCAAAGCAATTTCTCCAACTCACATGATCTTATTTTTAGTTTTGAGTGCATGTTTGCTGTAGTCATTTCTTCTTTTACTAATTATTAAGTGTTACCTCAGTGATATGATGAGGTACTCACAGGTTAACCTCATATTTTTGACTGGCACCCTATGCTTATCATAGATGTTAAGAGGTTAAGAGTGACAACAGAGGAGTTGTGAGATGATGAAAAGGAAAGTTGCCTCAGGTGCAGTTGTGAAGGGTCGCAAAATTTTGCCTGTTCTGTAATATTTGATAATTACTAATTGCACCCTACCCTAAAGTATAACGCAATTGTCCTACTTTAAATAAATACCACGAACTGCTGAATTATTTCTGTGTGTGCGGGCGGTAACAATTCGTTTTTGTTTTTTGCTGTTGTCTTTTTGATATATAGCATTGAACTACTTCAAAAATTTTACAGTACATCTTGCTGTTTGTGTGTGAAAATTGCTTCATACATTTTTTAAATATTATTAACGATTGTTATGCACAAGGCAGCGAGCTGGCAGAATCGTTAGCATTCCGGGTGATATTCTTCGTCCGGCGCTACGTTCTGAGTTCAAATTCTGCTGAGGCCGACTTTGCTTTCATTTTGTCAGGGTCGATAAAGTAAGTTCCAGCTGAACACTGGGGTCGTTGCAATCGACTTATCCCATCCTCGAAATCACTGGCCTTGTGTCAAAATTTGAAATCATTATTTTCTTATATGAGATTGTTCAATTTCGTATCTAGTTTTAAGATACATAAATACATGCGAAATTATTTATTTACTTTCGTATAATAAATTAATAATGCGTGAGCTAAAGAAGCAGGCTGTTAGAACATTTTCTTTTTACAATTGATCCCAATTTACGTATAAGGTCAGCAGTTTTGAGGCAAAGGAGTGAGCCAATACTACTGAACCCGGCATTTTATTTTATCGACTTCGTAGGGATAAAAAGCAAAAGTGACTATGATGGGATTTGAATCTAGAGCATAAACAACCGACAGAAACTCGCAAAATATTCCTTCCGATGTTCTAACCATTCTACCAACCAAACGACCTATTGGAAGTTATAATAATAATAATAATGGTTTAAAATTTTGACAACCCTGGTAGTGGTGGTGGTGGTGGTGGTGGTGGTGGGCGGGGGATAAGTCTATTAAATCGATCTCAGAACTCAATTGGTATCTACTTTATCGACCCCGATAGGATGAAAGGCAAAGCCAACCTCGGCGGAATTTGAATAGTAATGATCATTTCTACTATAGGCACAAGGTCTGAATTTTTTTGTGGGAGGGGACAAGTTGGTTACATCGAGCCCAGGGCTCGACTGGTACTTAATTTATCGACTCCCAAAGGATGAAAGGCAAAGTCGACCTCGACGGAATTTGAACTCAGAACGTAAGGACGGACGAAATGCCACTAAGCATATTGCCCGGCATACTAATGATTCTGCCTGCTTACCGCCTTAATTATGATAATAATAATGATAAAAATAAACAAGAGGATTCCATTTTCACAGGAGGAATCTCCACGGAACATTGATGCTAAACTAAAGGAGGATGACCAAATATATATCTTACTACACATTGATCTCTGTTTTATGAAGTTTAAAACAACAGGGTCAGCAGTTATAATAGGCGTACATCGCATAGGAACTATTGAAGTTGGAATAGATGAATTTTAACTGAAGCACGATACATTTGACGCCAAACAAAGATGTTCTATGATTGCAATTTAGTTTAAACGACGTTTCCTTTGAGTCGGAAAGATATTAATCGCTCCCGATTTTGTATTCTCGTTTATGTAATAATACAGAATACTGCTAATGTTGTCTTCTTTTTTTTTTTACATGTGCATATATGATATCGGATTGTTGATCGTCATACAATTTAGTTTCACTGCTATCAAAAACATAATAGATTTCCTAAGTGGAAAAAATTAAAATGTTATAAAACAACAAAATTAGTGACAGTTATTGTGAGTTGTTTTTCTGTTTAGATAGGAATTCAGTAACAAGTTTGTCATTAAAGTGTTATTAATGAAGAGCTATCATGGCAATTTAGCAAAGAATAAAAGAAAAAAGAAGAGAAAATGGAAGAAGCGATCTACTGCGACGATTGCGAGTATATGCACAATATTTGGCTCATCAGAATTTTGAATTTTGTGGCCGTATTGAAGATTTAATCTCAAACGGGAAACATTGGAGATTTCCAATGACATTTGCAGTTATTAGCAAAGAACAGGGCCGGCCCTAGGGTTGCTGGTACCTCGGGTAAGCTGAACTTCGGCGTGTACAAGCTGACGGTCGTGGAAATTTTCTTGCCTTTAAAACGCCCTCCTTGGCGCCCTCTTAGCACATGGCGCCCTGGGTGACTGTCCGAGTTGCCGGTACCTTGAGCCAGCCCTGGCAAAGAATGATCCATTTATGAGAAAGCATTTAAAGCACATAAAAAACAACCGAACGTTAACATCTTGTCTTCCTCTTGAAATCCAAAATGAGCCAATAAATATCATGTTTTCACAAACGTGAAATTATTGTTTGTTAGCAATTCGTAGAAACAAATAATACGATAATCTATTTGCTTCTATATCTGGTTTAGCCCATAGAGAGCAATTGACTCAAGTGACAATGTTTGTTAACATTAAAACAAGGAAAGTAGAAGTGAAACAAAATGATTAACTTTCAACAATTGCAGCGTGGAAGGTGTTTATAAGCCATTTAAAATAACACAAAAATCTGCACAGAATTTTGTCAGTGAACAGGTCGCGGTCTCAAAGCGACGAAAATATTTTGACAAATTAAATTTAAACGTTGAAGTGAATCTAACGGTTTTTGTGTGTTATTTTAAATGGCTTATAAACACCTTCCACGCTGCAATTGTTTTCGTTCCAGCACACGATCTCAGATCAGGTCACTTGCTATGCAAGTACATCTCCGTAACTTTAAACAGATAAAGTGAAAAGGACGAAGCTATTAAGAAAACAAGAAGCACAAAATTATAAACAAATAGAATTTTATTGAGTGATTGTCGATAATGTTTTTGTCATGTCAAGTCGTTAGAAAGATATTCAACTAAAAATTCTCGACAAAAATCTGAAAGCAATGTTCATAAACTGGAAATTTCAATGGTGATCTTGTCACGTGTGACTGAGTTAAATTATGGCAAGGGACACAACTCATTTCTTATCAAACTTTTCGTCGGATGTCTGCAACATTACTAAGCACTGTTTTACCCTCGAGTATTTACTATTCTTGTTGTTCAAACAGGAGTTATTGTTGACAATTTTTTCTAATGTGGCTTCTGTTATATTGTATGCTGTTGATTCTATTATTATAGTACTTCGCTTTATTATCTTTGTCAACTACCTCAAGAGATTAGTTACAACTGCCCCAACGGATTAGTTTCCTAGTTACAAAATCAGTGATTGTATGACACTGTGCTTTCTATATATTGCAAGTGAGGTTAAACTGCCACAATGCTTGGCAAACGAGTACCCACCACCGAGGAGATCCTATACAGATCGAAACCACGTGGTCTGGTGGTCTCGGAACTTGGATGGCAAGAGTTATCTCCCACTTGCAATAAATATCGACTGCGGGAAAGCGCACTGAATAAAGCAGCTGGATGAGATGTCTTCCTGGGGGTTAAAATAGCAGTATCGTCGTCTCTTGGAGGACAGCCACATTAAATTGGCCCTAAACAATACTTTTTGCTTTTGTTAGTTTTACAGTAGTCAGCATATTTGATGAATATTCCTTTTGTCTTCCACAATTATTTTAGTCCCTAACGG
Organism: Octopus bimaculoides; assembly: GCF_001194135.2. Lineage (NCBI taxonomy): Eukaryota > Metazoa > Mollusca > Cephalopoda > Octopoda > Octopodidae > Octopus > Octopus bimaculoides. The sequence continues at coordinate 124,470,481 of NC_068982.1, forward strand.
CGGAATGGTAAACGTAGTGACAAGCGGGACAAAATGTTTGACATTATTTAATTATCTAATTATTGAATGTCTTACAGCATTTCTGTCTTACTATATTTAACTTTGTGAATTTCTCCCGCTACAAGGTGGATATTGCGTAAGTCAGCTTGATAGAGCTTATTCTGCTTCAAGTGATACACTTCAGTAAAGGACTTGCATATCACTGCAAGCAAACAGAACTCCTCAGTTATGCAGTTTCTCTGCTGTGTACAGCTGTATGCTAGGATCTGTTCCATATCAATCATAGATTAAATTTTTTTTTTTTAACTAAACAGTTTGAAACTTCGAATACTGGTCGAATTTCTCACGTAGAACACGGTTTACTCTGAACATTTTAAACAAAATTTGGTATTTTAGAAGTTATTTCATGTTAAAGTTGTCGTATTTGGGTAATTTCAATCAATCAACGACGTGTATTCAGTTGAAAAAAAGCTACTGCTGTTTGCGATAGTAATCGAAGAAGAACAACTTCCGGGTCATCTCTGTTAAATGTCATCACTCTATTCTATTCGTATAGCGAGCGAACCACATTTATCCTTTCTTCCTTTCAAGTCAGCTCCGTGCATTCCTTACTCTTTCCCTCCCTTCTACACTATCAACTAGCAACCAGCGAGCGAACTTGTCACTGCCACTACAATTACTGTATTTTCCGGTGTATAAGCCACTATTTGTTTTTTTACCTTCATGTTTTGATAATGATATTTTTTTTTATCTAATAAAGACTTCTATATTGACGAAATGTGTTTGTTGTTGATTAAAGTAAGATAAAATCATGACAATAACAATACATGTCATACTTGTAAAATAAGGCATTTTGAAACTACACATATGTCAGTAACAAAAAAGCTAGCTACGTTCTGTGATTGAGATGGAATAGATCCGTGTGCTATTCTACACTGGTACTCCGTCGGTTACGGCGACGAGGACTCCAGTTAATCCGATCAACAGAGCAGCCTACTCATGAAATTAATGCGCAAGTGGTTGAGCACTCCACAGACACGCGTACCCTTAACGTAGTTCTTAGGGAGATTTAGTGTGACACAAAATGTGACAGGGCCGTTTTTTTGAATTACAGGTACAACTCATTTCTGTTAGCTGAATGGATTGGAGCAACATGAAATAAAGGATCTTTCTCAAGGACACAACATGCCGCCGGGAATCGAACTCACGACCTTACGATCGTGAGCCGACTACTCCGACCACTGAACCACGTGCCTTCACTATTCTATGCTATGTGTTAAGTATAAATATGACGTCAGATCTTTTTGAGAATCGTCTTAGCTGTTGACGTAACGCAAGAACTAATGACGAAATACAAGCAAGTAGTTTGTTTCTGTGAAGACGAAACTAATTGGACTTTTCATACGCTTTATTAAATCATATTCAAACAAATGTAATCTCAATTATTTCGGCCATATCAAATATTATAATGCCAGAAGCTTTGTGTGGGTGCATCAATAATATTTCGAATGAAAGCTTTTTATTTCATTTTTTTTGTCATTTCAGTTGCTAGCAATAAAAGTCACATGCAGGAATAAACTATTTACATTGAATGCAGGCACCTTTTGTTTTTAATGAATTGTGTTCCTTTGTTTATCTCTTATTGTCTGTGAGTAGGTTTTCAGTCAACTCCGAGAGAAATGAATGTGTAAAGTGAATACAGAATTTAAAAAAAAAAAATTCTAAAATAATAATGCAAATAATCCCAAGTTTTGCTGTAAAGTGTAAACTTTGCAATCAACAATTTGTATATATTTTCATTTCGTAGATAAAGGAACATAAACGGGATGCCTTCCAGAGCTAATTCACCCCTGGCAGATGATATGGATCCTTTGGCTGGTCCTGACGATAACACACAGGTAAGATCCTCTTCTTCTCATGCTATCACACGAAAATTCAATATTTCCCTTTTGTTATCACATTTCTGCTGAAGTAGGCTGTCTTTGTTTCAATTAATTTAGAAAATATTGAGGAATTTAGTGAAATAACTTTGTCAGTTGGTGTTTAGAGCAAAAATTAGTTGGAAATTTTGTTGGAAGATTTTAATTTAGTTTACTTTGAATCGAGATATTTGTATCAAAACCAGAGCTAGTCCCAGGCAGGTTATTATCAAAAAGGTTAATTTGTGGATACAAAACAGAGGAATATAATTTGGTTATTGCTTTTAATTGAATATGTTGATTAATTGACTCAAATTACTGGAATTAGAAAAAAATTATCAAGCGCATAAATGTACAAGATTTAGCATTTAATATGACTACATTGGATCATTGCCATAAATTAGGTGTCTATGATGTTGCTTATATTGTTGTTGTAGTGTAGTGTTAGTGTTGGAGTTTAGCCCTAGAACACTTCTGTCTAAACAAGCTCATAATCAAAACTGTTTCAGCCATGACCATCTTAGTCATTGTATAATCTGGACTTCATTGTATTCTCCGATTCGTTTCTCTCTGTTCAAGACCTTAGTGTGTAATTTGCGTGAGATTTGGCCCTATTTCTAGTAGGTCGAGCAATCACGCAAAGGCTCCCACAGTGACTCATTTATATTGTAATTTGAGCATCTAAAATCTTGTTGGTATCTGTGATGAGCGCTGTAGAATAATCCACAAGTAGTCAGCTCTCAGTAATCCATTTACAATTCCCAGTTGAAAATATTCTAGGTCCCTAACAATGCTGATAAACATTTAGAAAGGTATGCTCATCAAAACTTTTCATCGGGACCAATTAGAGGTACCAGTAACACGGGAAGTCACCAATAGCTAGGGGCGTCACTTGATTTGTCTGCGCTCTTTGAAATATCAAGTGGAAAAATGTCAAAATAATGTACAAAATAAATAATAATTCTTATAAGCAATAAATTGTAGTAAACGCTTTATTTGTACATTTGTAGTTATTGATACAGCCTTCTTTTTCAAATCGGTGTTTGATTTATTTATATATTATTACATATCAACGTTGTTAAGGCGGCGAGCTGGCAGAATCGTTTGTACGCCGGGTGAAATGCTTAGTGGCATTTCATCTGTTTTACACTCTGAGTTCAAATTCCGCCGATATCGACGTTCCACATCATCATTTCGGGGTCGATAAAATAAGTATCTGTTAAGCACAGGTATTGACGTAATCAACTTCTAATAATTTGCTGGCCCTATAAAATTTTTATCATTACCTTTTTTTTTTATGAGAGTTTTGGAATGGGGTTTTGAACAACGTTCTCATTGTTTGTATAATTTGTTCTACAGTTATAATATCTGTATTTAATATAGCTCATTAGATTAATTCTATGTTGAGTTGTCAATATTTCTTGAAATAAAACTACCACACGCTACTGTCGATTCCTTAGAATTATGACGTATCTCTTTATGTTCTGTTACTTAATGGTCTAACGAACAGAACATAAATTCAGTAACATACTGAAACAAGTAACAAGGGAATGTCGATAAACCGCATCAAGGCCGCACTGCAACATCGTCGCAGTCCGACGACTGAGACCACTCACAGAATTTATACATAATATATGATATATATAGAAATATATATATATATATATATATA
>NC_068982.1:124474613-124478200 GCF_001194135.2 Octopus bimaculoides
AGAAATCATAAATCCGAAATAGAAGTACGCTCTTAGCAACAGAGCAGTAGAGTATTTAAAGACAGTTATCGCCGGTTTCTAGGGTTACCCAAGGTTTTGGGTCCATAAAGCGCTTAGCTTTACAACGTCTCGTCAGATTGTCTTTATCTATCTATCTATCTATCTATCTATCTATCTATCTATCTATCTATCTATCTATCTATCTATACGCAGGTGGTGTCAAGAAAAGATTTATTGAAGTATAAACTATTTACTTTTCAAGTGAATTCCGAGTCAGAAAATTATCGTATAAATATTAATATGATTTTTCCAGGATCGAGTTTATCGTTCATCCTGCTGTTATCAATGAAATAAGTAGCTGCCAGATTCTAGGAATCGATATATTCAGAGAGACACAGACGTGTGGTTTATGTATCATTCAATGACAATCAGTAGATATTTAGATTGGATCTGAGTCTAGGGATTTTGGAAAGAAGGATGGGGAATGACGGTAGCGGGTTTAATATTATATTTTGACATTAAAGTGAGTGGGGTAAATGTAGAGTTGATCATGGTAGCTCCTGGCCAGGAGCTTGATTTCAATGCTTGCAACAGATAAGGAATAGCAGTTGGCATTAAACCTACAAAGCCACTTGTCCTGAAATATCCCTTTCTTTTCATTAAAACAACACAGTCCATTGAATACCGAAGGCGACAAATGACAAATTTTTATTTGAACAATATATAAACTCAATTTCTTGACTTAATTGAAAGCGACGTAGCGACATCTTTGGCTTTTGCAAGCTTTCACTGTCAAGTGACGTAATGTCTTGATATTTATCTCCGATTAAATCATTCTTCTGTACTTGACTGGTACTTCATTGATCGAGCAGAGAAGAAGAGACAAAGTTGACGTTGGAAAGAATCACATGAATGCCTCTATACTGATTTTATAATCGTTTCTAGAACTATTTAGTAAAAATATACCGAAACAAGAAATTTGTGTTTAAATGTGTTGGTTGGTGTGACTTTGTGTTTGTTTTCATGAATTAGTATTTCTCATGACAGTTTTCTAAAATCTTAAATTTTACAGGCTTCATCTTCACATCGTGGTATTTCCTACATTACGGCAAGTATATTTATTATTGGAGAAATTGCCGGAACTGGTCTGCTTACTCTACCTAAGGCTCTGGAAGATACGGGTAAGAAAACTACAAGCGGAATTACATTAGCACAGACACATAAGCACATCGGCATAATGCAGCAGAAACAAGGTGGGGTGATAAAGGTCAATTACATCGAACCCCAGAGCTTCAGTAATTTAATTCATCTTTGATAGAGTACCATTCTCTGGCTCTATGTGATTAGTACCCAGTGACAGGCCGAAGCGAGATGATTAATAATCACAAGAAAGCGCAGGTTTTTATATCAGAGTGCTCTTCTCCTTGAAGGATGCTGTGACCATAGCTGGGGTTCCTCACCACCGGTGGTTTTAAAGCGCGTTATGACACCAACCAGGGGTATATCTGCTCTGATGGATTATCATCACATCTACTAGTTAACGCATAATCGAGACCCTGACAGGTCAGAGTAGACTTAAGAACTAGAACCACACTACTGCATGCAGTTTAAAGTCAACCCCAGGACACACACACACACACACACACACACACACACACGCATACATATATATATCTATAAGCGCACGCCTGCATATCTATCTATCTATCTATCTATCTATCTATCTATCTATATGAATGTATGTGTGTGTATATGTATGTGTGTGTATATGTATGTGTGTGTATATGTATGTGTGTGTATATGTATGTGTGTGTATATGTATGTGTGTGCGAAAAACTTCATGTACCAGAAAAATGCAGGCGCTCATATGTTAAGTAACAGAGTCCGTATATTATTATTTATATAATCATATTTATATAAAGGTGGTGGCAAGCTGGCAGAATCGTTAGCACGCCGGGAAAAATGCATAGCGGCATTTCGTACGTCTTTAAATTCCACCGAGGTCGACTTTGCTTTACATCCTTTCGGGGTCGATAAATTAAGCACCAGTCAAGTACTGGGGTCGATCTGATTGACTTCGCCCACTCGAAAAAAAAAAAAAAAAAAAAAAAAAAAAAAAAAAAATCAGGCCTTGTGCCTATAGTAGAAAGGATTATTTACATAATATATTATAGTTTCATGAAAGCTAAATTGCAAAACAGTTTCATGCCAGAAATTGAGAAGGAAATTCAACAATCATCAGAAATAGTTAAAAGGAATAAATTGGTTTGGGTTCTTTGCCATTGGAAGCCTCAAAGTGGCACATCAGATTTGTGTGTTTGAGGGGTATTGTACTACTACTACTACTACTACTACTACTACTACTACTGCTGCTGCTGCTGCTGCTCCTGCTACTACTACTACTACTACTACTAATGCTGCTGCTACTACTACTACTACTACTACTAATGCTGCTGCTGCTACTACTACTACTACTACTACTACTACTACTACTACTACTACTACTACTACTACTACTTTTAAGGTTCTGAATTCAAAATGCGCCAGAATCAACTTTTGCAGTTCATTTCTTCTGGGTCGATAAAATAATGTCCCAGTTAACTGTAGAGAGTCAATGTAATTTTGATTAAAGCCCTTCCCCTCAAAAGTCGCTACCCCCCTCTGTCTGGAAGAGAAACCATATTTATTTCATCATATTTGTAATTACCGATTGTAATTGATAATGTTAACGCTGCGGTCATCGTTTCAGGATGGATCGGAATACTGGTTATCACCTTAGGCTGTGCTTTATCAACTTTTACGGGAATAACTTTATCAAAGAACTGGTGTATACTGGTGGACAGGTACTCGGAGTACATGGAAAGTAACCAGCATCCTTATCCAACCTTGGGCCAGATAACGTTCGGCAAATTTGGCAGGTAACCAGATAAGCATTCTATGTTCTTAATTTCTAAGAGTGGCACAAGGCCCACCTCAAATATTCTTTTTATTCTTTTATTTGTTTCAGTCATTTGACTGCGGCCACGCTGGAGCACCGCCTTATGGTCGAACAAATCGACCCCCCCCCCAGGATTTATTCTTTGTAAGCCTAGTACTTATTCTATCGGGTCTCTTTTGCCGAACTACTATATGTGTGCCGAACTACTATATGTGTTCGTGTTTGTCCCTCCCACCATCGCTTGATAACCGATGGTGTGAGAGACAAACACAAACATATACGCACAAGCACATTCACACACACACACACACACATATAAGACGGGTTTCTTTCAGTTTCCGCTTACCAAATCCACTCACAAGGCTTTGATCGGCCTGAGGCCATAGTAGAAGGCACTTGCCTAAGGTGCCACGCAGTGGGACTGAACCCGGAACCATGTGGTTGGTAAGCAAGCTTCTTACCACACAGCCACCCTGCGCCCATTATCTTTTATCTTTAATCTGTTTACTTGTTTCAGACATTAGATTGCGGCTATGCTGGGGCACCACCTTGAAGAATTTTTAGCCGAATGAATCGACCCCAGGTCTTGATTTTTTAAAGCCTGGTACTTATTCTATTGGACTCTTTTGCCGAACCGCTCGTTTACGGG
>NC_068982.1:124478598-124479586 GCF_001194135.2 Octopus bimaculoides
TACACAGACAGACAGACACAGACACACACACACACACGCACACAAATACATACACACGGAAATACGCACAAAAATGTATACGCACAACCAAAACTCACGCACACACACAAATATACATACACACACAAATACACACACACACACACATACACACACAAATATACACACACACGAATATACACACACACAAATACACACACACGGAAATACACCGCACAAACAAAACTCACGCAGACACACACACACACACACACAAATACACAGACAGATAGACAGAAACACACACATAGTGTGTACAAGCTAATAAGCCTTAGAATTATAGAATTACACGTACAATTGTATAATGAACAAACAACACACCGTTATATATTTATCCTTTACTTTTATATCTTGCAGGTTTATCGTATCTTGCTGTATCAACATCACACTATTCGGTGGCTGTGTAGTCTTCCTTTTGCTGGGTGCCACATTGTTAACGGATCTGACTGCCCCAGCTTTACCTCTCTGTCATTCAGTACTAGTAATTGCAGGAGCACTGGTTCCCATCTCCTGGCTTGGAACGCCCAAAGACTTCTGGTAAAAGTAATTTATGTAAATATAAGTAGAAATTACTTATAAAGTAATGACCAACATGACACTTATTACTTAATTATGAAATATCCGAATATCTATCTATCTATCTATCTATCTATCTATCTGTCTATCTATCTATCTATCTATCTATCTATCTATCTATCTATCTATCTATCTATCTATCCATCGTATACATCTTATCTTCGAAACGTCTAGATAGAATAGAGACAGCTGATGAAGGGATATTCCAAGTGGTTTTCCGTTTTCCTATATGTTCGTTCCGTTGTCTGTAGTTTATTGTTCTAACGTCCTGTACCCTGATATGCATGTATATACACATGTAGATGTAAGTATGTACATATATGTGTGTATACATGTATATATATTCTTTGTATTATTATATATATATATATAT
>NC_068982.1:124480641-124485573 GCF_001194135.2 Octopus bimaculoides
GTGTGTGTGTGTGTGTGTGTGGCTAGATAGCTCTTTAATTGAAATTGCACCTTCGACTGCCAAACGAGCAGCTAAATTTAATACGGTGGTGCTCTTGGTATCCGAGGAGTATACAAACTTCTCTCCAAAACTAGGTGAAAGTATCTCATTTATACATTTATTCATGTAAAAGATAACCTGAATGCCGGAACATCATATCCCAAAATCTATGTCCGTGACAAATAGACACTTCCTTTCAAATGAAACAGCTACAGAAACAGTGTATCAGTGACAAAAGTCCCGTTGTTCGGTAGTGCTAAGTCCTGAAATCCTATAATGGGTACAGTTCGGACAGATGAGTTCTGTCACGTTGATTCTTAGCTGCCCTGCACAGAACGGATTCTTGAGACCTTAAAGAATTTCGAGGATCCCTAGAAACTGTGCTATCCACTCTCACTTTATTAATATATGCATTAAATATCCTCGTTTATTGTGTTTTGCATTTAATTTCGCTTTCATGCATTTTCCATTTGCATTTGCTGCCACATGATAAATCCTTTACTTTATTTCCAGTTACTTTATTGATCTACCTACCGGTCACAATATTCGGGTATTTAGTCTTCGGCAATCGCTTAACATTCAACGTCTTGGAGATCATCTCAGAAAGTCGTCTTCTTTTCGCCACCAAAATAACTATCTTTGTTCATATTACTCTGGCATTTATAATACTCCTGAACCCAGTTTGTCAAGAATTTGAATCTTTTCTAGAAGTACCGAATCGTAAGACCCGTTTACAATATCTTTTCTTCAGTATTTTGTAAACCGTTTCAAACTGTATCTAAAGTTAATTTGATTATGTTATCATTAACATTATTATACTATCGGAAGTGTTCTATGTCAAATGTATGTCTGCATTTAGTATCAACCACAGATGTTTTGAATTCAAAATTCAACAAAGGCATCCAAAGTGCTTAAATACTGGTGATAAATGGGCAATAGAACTTCTTAAAAAGTACTCAAGACCAAAGCAATGTTAAACCAAGATTGTGTTAAACTGGCTGACAAATTCGACCTACCACCCAAGAATATTGAAAGCAAAGCGTCAGGACAAATACTTTATGGTATCACCTTTAATGTTGCCAATCCTCCATTTTGAAGTGGTGTTGGCTCTAGATAGATTAAAATCAAAGTTGACCGTGGTGGGATTGAACTCAATGCACATAGCAAGAATAAATTGTGCAAGGGATTTTGTCCCGCGCCTTACCAACTCAGTCAAACCATCTACATAATATATATCAAAGGAAAGTTGGGTTTTTGGAGCGAATCTGTTTTCAGAGTTTTGACTATGCTCTGAAGCTGGGTATGTGAAATATAAGCAATGAGCATGTGAGATATACGCTGAGTATGTGAGATATAAGCAATCCATTATATGTTGGTAAACCAAGAACTGGGTGTCTTTGTAGAATTTTGAATTCAAAACATCTGTGGTTGATACTAAATACTCAGGATGATTTAAACAATTATTTAGTTACTTCAAAAAAATTTTGGACCTTTTATAACTATTAAACGTCCATATTTTTTTTCAATTTGTTTTATTTTTTTTAGGGTTTCATTGGAAGCGGTGCTTGCTTCGTCTAATAATCATGCTCTGCATCGTATTTATGGCAGTTAGCGTTCCAAACTTTGGTTCCATTCTCTCTCTCATCGGCAGCTCTACTATAACTCTCTTGAGTTTTCTCTTCCCGTCTTTATTCTACTTAAAACTCGCCAGACAAAAGGGACCATGGAAACAAATGTAAGTATACATACATTTATACAACAACTAATATATTCTAACACAGGCACAGGGCTTCATATTTAGAGGGAGAAATAAAATGAGTTTAGTATTGGCAGGTACCTATTTTCACCGACATCAGAAGAGTGAAATGTCGACCAGACAGGATTTGAATCTACAGTGTATAGAGTTGTAGCAAAATACCGCATAACATTTTGCCCTCCTTTTTCACTGATTTTGTCATCAGCCCTAAAACCTTATTTCTACAAGAATTACTTCTCATTAAATAAATATAGCCGCTACTTGGTATTTTGGGTATCTTCCTCTAATTGTGGTTCCTTAAATGTCTAAAGGGAGAATCAACAACAGTTAAACACACACACACACACATATATCCTTGTTATTATGTTAACTGTCGTATGTCCAAATTTGGTTAAATGAGTTTTTTTTTTTTTCAATATTTAATTTTGTTTGTAAAAGCTGTTTCTTTTGGTCAAACTATCAAATCTCCAGCAGCTTCAGATGCCAAGATATGTGAATTGCCAAAGTGTAGTACAACGGTTTAGCATTTTTCAAAAGTGTAGTACAACGGTTTAGCATTTTTCAAAAGTGTAGTACAACGGTTTAGCGTTTTTCAAAAGTGTAGTAAGTCCCACATACGACAGTTTTGCAAAAATATTTCTGACTGAAAATATTATACATGCATGGAGTCACGATTTTATGCACCCAACAGAGTATTATTGTTAAGCTGAAACTGTTGCCAAAGTATAAAGAAATGGAATGGTGAAACTATTTCTCCGATTTCTGAAAAAGCAACGTTTTGGACTTACGACACTTTTGCTTAATATCAACGGTATATATACATACATACATACGTACATATATGTATATACATATAGGCTCAGGAGTAGCTGTGTTGTAAGAAACTTGCTTCCCAGCCTCATGGTTCCGGGTTCAGTTCCACTGCGTGGCACTTTGGGCAAGTGTCTTCTACTATAGCCTCGGGCCGATAGGGAGAACAACTTAAGAAATAAAGGAAAAGAAAGAAAACAGAATTTGTGTGTGTGTATGATGTATGTGCGTTGGGGGAGTGTGTGTGTGTGTGTGTGTGTGTGTGTGTGTGTGTGTGTGTGTGTGTGTGTGTGTGTGTATTGTTGTCGATTCGCTGTGTGTTCATCAGAGTGGTGGATTGGCAGAAGCGTTAGAACGTTGGAAAAATGCTTAGCGGTATTTGTTCCTGCTCTTCGTGATCTGAGTTCAATTCACGTGAGGACCAACTTGGCTTTTCATCCTTTCAGTACTGTGGTCGATGTAATAAACTAAACATCTCTCTACCATAAAAAAAAAAAATGCTGACCTTGTGCGAAAACTAGAAACTTTATTATCATTAAAGACGGCGAACTGGCAGAGTCGTTTGCACGCCGGACAAAAATGTTGATTGCATTTCTTCCGTCTTTACATTCTGAGATCAAATTCCACCGGGGTCCACTTGGCCTTTCATCCTTTCGAGGTCAATGAAATAAGTACCAGTTGAACATTGGTGGGTTGATGTAATCGACTAGCCCCTCCCTCAAAATATTAAGTCTTGTGCCTATTTTATAGAGAATTATTAAAGGCTGCTTGCAGGCAGAATCGTTAGAATATCGGACAAAATGCCTTTCCATATTCATTCCGGCTCTTTATGTTTTGAGCTCGAATCCTGCCGAGGTCAGCTCTGCTTTCACTCTTCTGGAGTTGATAAAGTAAAATACCAATCCAATACTGGAAGCGTTGGTATCGATTTAACTTCTTATTTCTTTATAGCCCGCAAGGGGCTACACACAGAGGGGGTAAACAAGGACAAACAAACAGGTTAAGTCGATTATATCGACCCGAATGCGTAACTGGTACTTATTTAATCGACCCCGAAAGGATGAAAGGCAAAGTCGACCTCGGCGGAATTTGAACTCAGAACGTAGCGGCAGACGAAATACTGCTAAGCATTTCGCCAGGCATGCTAACGTTTCTGCCAACTCGCTGCCTTGGTATCGATTTAACTTCTGTCAAAAAGGCTGACCTTGTGCCGTAATCAGTTTTATGTTATTAATTTAAAATAAACTATTTAGTCAGACAACAAAATTTTGCTCCACAACAATGACGAGTTCCACAATATTCTTTGAATACTTTTGTTATTTTTCAGTGATGTTCCACTGCATATGATGGTCATTCATTTGGAAATCATCGGGGTCGGATTATTTGCAGCAGCGTCAGCAACATTCTCTTCTTTAGAACAAATGATCAATAGTAACTTTGTTAGTCCTTGTTATACGTGAACTTATTTAAAACATTGGCTATATTTTTTTATATCATTAATACTCCATCGTTATTTTAAAACTAAAAATATCATTTTTTTTACCCACAATTCCGGGAACATTCCAGGAAGTTTAACAGTAGCAGTACTGTACCAATTCCCGTAAAAAATTTATGCTGAAGTTATTCCGTTAAAGGAAATTTTTAAAATAGAGTAATAAAATTTTTAAGTGAGATTAAAAAAAGATATATGTATTATATTTATGTCTATGCAATTTTCAAAAGTTTTTTAATATATATAAAACAGATGCTCAATAGTAACTTCGTTAATCCTTGTTATGTGTGAATATATTTAAAACATTGAGACTACTTTATATATCATTTGCCCATTTTTTTATTTATAAAATGTTGGTTACCCACATCTGGAATGTTCGAGAAAGTTTTAACATTTATATTATTGTAAAATTTTCAATAAAAATTTTAAGCTGAATTTATTCTCTCGAAGGAAATTTTCAAACTTTAAACAATAAATTTTTAAGTGGCATTTAGTGAAAATTATATCGTATTATATTTATGTCTATTCAATTTTCAGATTGTAAATATTATTTTTAAAAATCCTATACCTTTTATAAAACATGTCATATCAGAAATCAAGAGCAACGGAATAAAAACACTCTTCTTTTAATTTTGACTCTATATCTTCTGGAAGAGTTACCTCAATCCTTTATATATTAACCCAAAGGAAGTAGATTGACGAAATTATTTTTTGAACCTGTTGAAGACATACAGGATGTCGAAATATCGTTCACTAGATGACAATGGCACTCTTCTTTTAATTTTGACTCTATATCTTCTGGAGGAGTTACCTCAATCCTTTAAATATTAACCCA
>NC_068982.1:124485583-124487185 GCF_001194135.2 Octopus bimaculoides
TTATTTTTTGAACCTGTTGAAGACATACAGGATGTCGAAATATCGTTCACTAGATGACAATGGCACTCTTCTTTTAATTTTGACTCTATATCTTCTGGAGGAGTTACCTCAATCCTTTAAATATTAACCCAAATGAAGTAGATTGACAAAATTATTTTTTGAAACAGAAAATTTAAAAGACTCAATATCATAGATGAGAGGAAAACAAAACGAAGGTAGTAAGTTCCAGAGAATAGCAGTTCAAGAAAAGAAGCTATGAGAATAAAAAGACTTATGACTAACAGAAAGCTCAACATGGATGCACCTGGAAAAAGAAGCAAGTGACATGTTTAAAGAAATGTCTTCAACATCACTATTACGATTCAAAGTTCTCCCTGCTATAAATAACAAGCCACCGTCTTGAAAAGAGTAGTATATTAAATGTTATAGGCAAACAATGCCCGATAGACGGTTTGATCAGTCAGTGTTGTTCTTGGGCTAAATAACAGTAGCAGCGGCAGTAGCAGCAGCGCTATTTAAATGGAGAAAATTTTAATGAAGTACGATAAATTTAACCTGTGAAACTGCACGTTATTCTCATTTATTTGTACACCAAGTGCATACATGATAAAACACTCTTTCATGTTATTAATGAGAATGTCATTTCTCTCTCAAATTTATTCACTGGTTTCTTCGAAATTTGTACATCCTTTTCTTCCCGCCCCATTTCAACTTTCCTCGTACAACACGCAGCCTTCCCAGTGTTTTATTTTCAATATTAGTCTCCCATACAAGAATTAATTTATTTTTAATAATCTATATTTTTGTTCAGCAAAATTCACTTAGAAGTAAATTTTATCGCATTTTCAAGTGAAAAGAAAATTTCAGAAATTAATGTTTTTCATGCATTATACGAAAGAATTGCCTCCCTTACTTCAAATGTAAGGGAGATAATCCAGCTGCTAAACGAAGAATCCTCTTAAATGAAGTCCCGTTGAAAGAAATTTTTCTCATCTATTTTATGTATGCTGAAAGGATAAAGTTTCGGACTCTGTTCCACTGCATGGCACCTTGGGTGAGTCACTTCTACAACTATAGCCCCGGACTGATCAACGTCTTGTAATTGAATTTGATTGATGGAAATAAATAAATAAATACACAGCTTGCTTCCCAACTACATGGTTCCGGGTTCAGTTCCACTGCGTGGTTTCTTTGGCAAGTGTCTTCTACTATAGACTCGGGTCGACTGAAGTCTTGTGAGTGGATTTGGTAGACGGAAACTGAAAAAGCCCGTCGTATATGTATATGCATGTGTGTGTGTATGTCTGTGTGTTTGTCCCCCTAACATCGTTTGACAACCGATGGTGGAGTGTTTATACCCCCGTAACTTAGCGATTTGGCAAAAGTGAGCGATAGAATAATTACTAGGTTTAAGTTCTGGGGTCGATTTGCTCGACTAAAGGCGGTGCTCGAACATGGCTGCAGTCAGATGACAAACAAATAGAATAAAAGAATATATATAAGTATATATACTATTCTCTCTCTCCCTCTTAAATACATACATACATACATACATACATACATACATACATACATACATATACACACACACACACACACACA
>NC_068982.1:124487738-124493228 GCF_001194135.2 Octopus bimaculoides
ACCTACCTACCTACCTACCTACCTACTTGTCTACCTATCTATGTCCATCCATCCATCCATCCATCCATCCATCCATCCATCCATCCATCCATCCATCCATCCATCCGTCCGTCCGTCCGTGGTGTGGGAAGATATGGTGCTGCAGATTCAAAATATTAACTTCAAAGACAGACCTTTTAAAACAAACTGCACTGTTAATTTTGTTAAGTTTTTATTTTACATGTTTGCAGTGTCCCTGTTCAAACACATCTATTCATTGAATCCATCGTTCCTTTACCAAATTAATCTCCAGTAACTTTCTATTTGTTCTGTTGATGGGATGCTTTTTACTAATATTTTATTTTTGTTGAAGTTGTAATAGACTGATGTGGGCTCTCTACCAAACAATCTATTCAGAGTTTTTCGCTTATAATCTTCAGATTTATATTTTGATTTCTCTGTTGTCGCTGTTAGTGCTTGAGTCATCTGGTGGTGTTTGGAATAATGGTTTTGAGTCATCGAGCTGCTTTCCTAGTTTTCCTTAACTGATCATGATGTTTCCGGAATTTGTTGACCATGTTGTACTTGATAACTACGACAATCTGCAGGTTAGTTTTACGAATAAAGAGAATTTCATTCAAGTTGTAAGCTCAGCCCGGCTCCAGATGACGACTTCTGTCTTTACTGTACAGCTTCAGCCGATAGCTGGTAGGCTAGCGATATTGTTGTTGACACATATATCAAAACATTTATAATCTCGTATTTGGGTTCGGATACAATAGTCACTAGATAGCTTCCCGCTGTTTCATCTATCGCCTCCAGGTCTGATTTTGAAAACAAGATGTTTTCCTTCACAATCTTACCACGAAGCCGGTGGCCGGTCAAAATTAACTCTAAATTAGAAAGAGATCATACATACATACATGATGATTGCCACTTCTTTACAGAAGAAGGCCATCTCATCAATTAATAAATACTGTCATGCGATCTTAGATGATTAGCAAGTCCTGGTCTTGACAAACAAACTCTCCTGTAGATCTTACAAATATTTTTAGGCAGAAAAGTGTCTGGGATTGTAGTTAAGTCCTGTCTACGAAATGCTCGTTTCAAGAGAGATTGTTCAATTCTTCGACCTTCAAATGCTTTACATCTATCGTAGATCATTTGTTTCGAAACTGATCGATCTTGCGTCATCTGCTCCCAGTCTTCAACTTTTACATTAAGAGCGTTAAGGTTAGTTTTGACAGCATCCCTAAAACGTTTCTTAGAGTTTGTGTCTCAGACGTTTGCCACACTACAATTCCCCGTAAAACAACTGCTTGGCAACCTGTCATCCTGCATCCAAGCAAGGTGCCCAACCCAACGCATCTGATTGAGTATGAAGATCATTTCAATACTGGATGTGTTAGCTTGCTGAAGAACAACGGTACATACATACATACATACATATTGGCACTCCGTCGCTTACGACGTCGAGGGTTCCAGTTGATACGATCAACGGAACAGCCTGCTCGTGAAATTAACGTGCAAGTGGCACTCCACAGACACGTGTACCCTTAACGTAGTTCTCGGGGATATTCAGCGTGACACAGTGTGACAAGGCTGACCCTTTGAATTACAGGCACAACAGAAACAGGAAGTAAGAGTGAGAGAAAGTTATGGTGGAAGAGTACAGCAGGGTTCGCCACCATCCCCTGTCGGAGCCTCGTGGAGCTTTAAGTGCTTTCGCTCAATAAACACTCACAACGCCCGGTCTGGGAATCGAAACCACGATCCTATGACCACGAGTCCGCTGCCCTAACCACTGGGCCATTGCGCCTCCACATATACATACATACATACATACATATATACATGGTGGTTGTCTACTCCTTACACAGAGTTTGACCACCTCCTGCACCTACACCTTAGCCCTTTCATGGCGTCTGATGTGGCTTTTTAAACCAGACAATGTTTTGAAAAAACACCCACACAGATTGCACCTCTGATTTGCACTACCAATACCTGCAAGTAAGTTCTGCTCATTGTGGATCCTAACATGTCTTTTAAGACCCCAATTGGATTTGCAAGCCCTCTGGCACACACCACATTCAAACGTGTGTACAGACATATAATCAGACACATACATACATACATACATACATATATACGAGAATCTGGATAAACTGGGATTTTCAGAAAGAGAAATCGACCGGCTAATTCGTACATTACAAGTGCAATCTGAGAGTGGAACCGTAAAAATATGCAAGACTTTTCTCAAGTTACAAATGTGAATTTGTCTGAGTTAACTACATCCAAATGATGGCGCCTTGTATCTTTGTTGGAAACCGGCTCTCTCCTCAGTGGAAGATTTATAACAATTAAAAAATAGAAGAGATATACATACATACATTTTTTTTTTTTTTTTTTTGGTTGTCTACTCCTTAAACAGAGTTTGACCACCTCCTGCACCTACACCTTAGCCCTTTCATGGCGTCTGATGTGGCTTTTTAAACCAGACAGTGTTTTGAAAAAACACCCACACAGATTGCACCTCTGATTTGCACTACCAATACCTGCAAGTAAGTTCTGCTCATTGTGGATCCTAACATGTCTTTTAAGACCCCCATTGGATTTGCAAACCCTCTGGCACACACCACATTCAAACGTGTGCACAGACATATAATCAGAATAGCTGGATGAGGTTTGTTTTCCATGGGTTCGCAGGTGAGATTTGAGGCCAGCCAAGGACAGACATGGTCTGTCACAGACTGTGCACACAAAAAGGTCCTTGTCATTCACCTTCTCAGTCTTTACATTTTTCCTTAAATGTCTCTTGAGCCCTGCTTGCATCATCCTGGCCTCTTCAAATGCTTTCACTCCACTCCACACCCTTGTTCGCCATCCAACTCGATCTGAAGCGAGGACTTCTATATCTTTTGGAGCCATTCCAATTGACTTCATAGCAGTCCTTATGCCATCCTTAAACCTACATACATACATACATACTTGCCTATTTATTTACCTACAGGCGCAGTGACAGAAATTCAGATTCAGTCCGACTGCGCAGCTTCCTTGGTTCAATGTCTTCCGCTATAGCCCCGTGCCATTCAATACTTTGATACAAGTATTACTAGTGATTCAAGTATTACAATTAATTTTTAGTCTATTTTTCTTTTATTTTCCTTATTTTGTTTTCCTGTTTTCTTTTATTTTCTAAACAATTCTGTTTCTTTTTATGCCAATCTATGCACAACCTTCTACTTATGTTTAATGATTCTCGTGACGCTACTTCGGCTAAAATACAGTGAAATCTGTACTTTACTGCTGAAGTAATAAAAATACCAAATCATGCCAAGAATTTACAATATAACTAAAATAATATTTCACATTAATGAATATTGCTTATTTCATCAACACTTAATTATTTCTGGTTAGCTTTAAATACAGCGTTCATTAAATAATTTTACACTAAATAACATAATCGGTGTAACGTTTGCCAAGTTTTGGAATTTATGACATAGGAACGCCAGCAAATGGAACACGATCGTAAACACACATCTAAAACAGAATAAAGTCCGTATCAATTTATACGCCCGATTCAAGAACAAATATATGTAAATCCTTTAATTACTGTTATTTTTTTTTTATCACAGACTGAAACCCTTGCGATTCAATCCAGCCGGGAGATCGTATTTCTTATAGCTGATCAAATATCAGCTTATTCTATGAACGGATTCGTTTCTCTCGGGTGATGTAGCTAATAAAAGAGATAAAGCAATAGTTTATAAGCATGGATTTTCTAGCTTTGTTATCTTATATAACCAGGTGCGCATAAATAGTAATTACAGTTTTATTTTAAATGCCTGTAAACCAAATACGATAAACACTAGGGAAATCGGTTATTAAATCACTGCACTCAGACACCGGCAAAAAGTATTAAAAAGCAACATTAAATAGAAACATGAAAAAGAAAATAAAGTAATTCACTCAAAAAGAGCGAAAAAGGTACCATTACTGATATAGTTACTGGTACTTCGTCGGTTACGACGATAAAGGTTCAGTTGATCCGAACGGAGCAATCTGCTCGTGGAATTAACATGCAGCTGGCTGAGCACTCCACAATATCGTATACCCCGAGAACTACGTTAAACGTTGTTCTCGGGGAGATTCAGCGCGACACAGAATGTGACACAGTCGGCCCAATTGAATTATAGGTACAACTCATATTTTGCTAGCTGAGTGGACTGGAGCAACGTGAAATAAAGTGTCTTGCTCAAGGATACAACGCTCCACCAGGAATTGAACTCAGGACTTCACGATCCTGAGCCGAATGCCTCTAATAACTAAGCCACGTGCCTTCACACTGTTATAGCTAATAGGGTTGTTTAGCCCCAAGTCAAACCTGATCAAGTAGATCATCCTGTTTCTTTCAGGAATATTTAAGTTTACCTTATCTAATGTAATGGTTTTTTGAATCTCAGACAGTAGGTTGTGGTTTTCGGTAGATATAACTGTTATTTTCGAAAGGCTGAGAGTCCAGATAGAAGTTCCCGTGTTGACTCGTCGCTGTTAGAATCTTCTTCTATAATAATATTATTCAATTTGTCACGATGTTCGCGTGTTCGAGTGTTACGCAGTAAACAACTTTAACTATGGAAAGAATTTAACTATTCAAAGATATAATGGAAGATGCTTACCATAATAAAAGAATTCTATAGACATGGCTGTGTGGTTAACAAGTTTGCTTTACAACTACGGTTCCGGGTTCAGTCTCACTGCACGGCATCTTAGGTAAATATCATCCACTATAACCCCGGGTCGATGAATGCCCTGTGAGTGAATTTGTGAACTCTTCGTATCCATCCATCCATCCATCCATCCATCCATACACACACACACACACACACACACACACACACCATACACACAAGCACACACACACATATATATATATTCACACAGGCGCAGAAGTGACTGTATGGTAAGTAGCTTGATCACTAATCACATGGTTCCTCGTTCAGTCCCACTGCGTGGCCCCTTGGGCAAGTGTCTTCTACTACAGTCTCGGGCCGACCAAAGCATTGTGAGTGAATTTGGTAGACGGAAACTGAAAGAAGCTCGTCCTATATGTATATATATATGTATATGTCTGTGCGTCTGTGTTTGTCTCCCCACCATCATTTGACAACCGATGTTGGTGTGTTTATGTCCCAGTAACTTAGCGGTTCGGCTTAAGAGACCGATAGAATAAGAACTGGGCTTACAAAGAATAAGTCCTGGGGTGGATTTGTTCGACTAAAGGTGGTGCTCTTACTCTGTACTCTTTTACTTGTTTCAGTTATTTGACTGCGGCCATGCCGGAGCACCACCTTTAGTCGAACAAATCCACCCCAGGACTTATTCTTTGTAAGCCCAGTTCTTATTCTATCGGTCTCTTAAGCCGAACCGCTGAGTTACTGGGACATAAACACTCCAACATCGGTTGTCAAATGATGGTGGGGAGACAAACACAGACACACAAACATATAC
>NC_068982.1:124493293-124494679 GCF_001194135.2 Octopus bimaculoides
TATATATATATATATCATCCATTGTTCCTCTACCAGATCGGAAGCCACATTGAGATTCAAATAGGACATCATTTACGAGACATCCATTCAGAAGGGTAAGAAGAATATTTGCCAGAACCTTGCCAGCAGCTGATAGTCAAGCAATACTTCTGTAGTTACCACACATTGTTCTGGCTCTTTTTCCTTTATAGAGAGGAAGAATAATTGCATCCTTCCAGTCTTTAGGTATTGCACCATCCCTCCAGACTGCACTAATAAGTTCATGAAGAGACTGTATGATGTAATCTGGAAAAAATGGAGTCCTGCCACATGAGCAGAGGGGCTGCAAGTGTAAGTGCAGAGGTACCAAGGATCAACTCCTGGTAGACAAAACTGTATTTAGAGACCACAAGAGGAGGAAAACTAACTTAGCCATGTCATGGATCGATTATAGTAAGGCGTACGATAGGATCCCACATTCTTGGATTATGGAATGTATGAATCTATTTGGTATTGCATCGAATGTTGAGCGACTGCTTGGAAAAAGTATGGCGAAGTGGAGGACGGGACTGACAGCATATGGAAGAAGTTTAGGGACAATAGAAATCAGGAGAGGCATCTTCCAAGGGGACTGCTTGTCCCCACTGCTCTTTGTACTGTGCATGATAGAAACCACTAATACTGAGTCTGAGGAACGCAAAGGCTGGTTATGTATTCAAAAGCCGCCAACAAAAAGTCAACCGCTTGTTATTCATGGTAAAGATGAATCCCAAGTCAGTTCCCTCGTTGATACGGTATATACTTTCAGTGCCAATATCAGAATGGAATTCGAACTGAAAAAGTGAGGTGTGTTAGTCTTGAAGAGAGGCAAAATCAAATGTATGGATGGGCTAGCGATACCGTTGGGGGAGGTTATGAAGCAGATAGAAGAGACGGCCTATAAATACTTGGGGATATTGTAAATGGATAAATTGATGGAGAAAGAAATAACAGAAAAATTTAAGGTAGAGTACGTGCACAGATTGAGACTGATCCTTAAGTCGAAATTAAACGGACGGGGAGTGAACAGCTGGCACCGTAGTACAGCTCCAGCGATAGAAGCTGTGCGAAGACAATAAATAATGATAAAAATAATAATAATGATAATAATAATAATAATGATGATAATAATAATAATAATAATAATAATAATAATAATAATACACACACACACTTATATATATAGGCGCAAGAGGGTCTGTGTGGTAAGTAGCTTGTGTACCAGCCACATGGTTCTGGGTTCAGTCTCACAGCGTGGCCCCTTGGGCAAGTGTCTTCTACTGTAGCCTCGGGCCGACCAAAGTCTTGTGAGTGGATTTGGTAGACGGAAACTGAAAGATGCCTTATATATATATATATATATATATA
>NC_068982.1:124496131-124497232 GCF_001194135.2 Octopus bimaculoides
ATATATATATATATATATATATATATATATATATATATATATATATATACATATATACATACATACATACATACATACATACATACAATACGTACATACATAACCAATCTACGTAACCAATCTAAGTTGTTTCTAGGTTAGAAACCATTTCCATTAGTAAGAAATTCGAAAGACAAGACTATTCAAATGTATGCCTGCATGTATGCTGAATGTATGCTGAATGTATGTATGTGTATGGTATGTATGAATGTATGAATGTATGTATGTATGTATGAAAATGATTGCACATACAAATATTCATTCTACACTAGTACAGAATTTTCTCTGTGTTTTCATGCTATTGCACATAGTTAAATAATATTATAGTATGTGTGTGTGTGTGTGTGTGTGTGTGTGTGTGTGTGTGTGTGTGTGCGTGCGTGTGTGTCTTTGTGTGTGTGCGTTTGTGTGTGTAAACAGATAATAGAAAAGTTGCTTTGGAATTCTAAGACCGCATTGCTGTTCTGATATAAGAAATACAATTTTGTAATAAATATGCTTATATCATGCAATACAACGGCTAGTGTACGAGATACTATTTATGTGACACATATATGTGCATACGTATATGAGTGTGTGTGTGTGTGTGTGTGTGTGTGTGTGTGTGTGTGTGTGTTTGTGCGTGTGAGAGAGAGAGATAAGGAGATTAAGATATATTCTCAAAACAAATCCCAAAGCAAATATCTTATGTAATAGAGAAAGTGCACAGCATTGGAAATGGTGCTATTACTAATGTATTATATAAAGTTACCGCAAAACGTACAAGACATACACAGTTGTAGAAGAAAGCAGATAAATAAACCAATATTGGGACAAATTATCTCACACCCACTCACACACAGTTTATTATTGGTGGAAAGATATCACCGATAAAGAAACCAAAGGAAATAGACAACTGTACATAGAGTGTTACGTACACCTGACTAAGTATTGATATCTGAATATCTAACACTTAAATCTGTCTGATACACCAAAGTAGAAGCTGAGTCATACATATATCAATATCAATATATATATAAGGAGAGAGAAAGAGGGACAAATAGACAGATAAATACATTCATA
>NC_068982.1:124501145-124501708 GCF_001194135.2 Octopus bimaculoides
CATAAAGATAGAATCATAATTTAATTACAAGAAAACCAAGAAGATAAAAATCCTCTACCTGCTCAAGTTGAAATCCGTTGAGCACTATGAAGTGTAATCTATACTGAGAAACCATATGTGTATGTGTGTGTGTGTGTGTGCTTGTATGTGTGTGTGTGCATGTGTGTGTCTGCGTGTGCGTTTGTGTATTTAGAAGCAAAATATCAAAAGTGACTTCGAAGTCTCACCGTGGACAGATTTTCTTAAATAGGTTAAGGAAAACCACACACACACACACACACACACACACACACGTTTATGATTTATATAACGGACTAAAACCTAGATATCTGACGTTTTCCTTTCAAACATTATGGCTAATTCTTTTAACCAATGTTCCTTTCAGTTTCTGTCGTTCAACCCAACTACCACACAGCTAATTGTCATACGAGGGGGTACTGAAAAGTTCCTGGCTTTAAGGGTGTCGCGAAAGGCTTGGCTGGAGGTCCAACCACCTGAATTCTTTTAAGGGCTTAGAAAAAAACTGAAGGACCGCTGCAATAAGTGTGTGAACCTGAGAGGGG
>NC_068982.1:124501928-124504428 GCF_001194135.2 Octopus bimaculoides
AAGTGGCTGAGCACTCCACAGACACGTGTACCCTTAACGTAGTTCTCGGGGAGATTCAGCGTGACAGAGAGTGTGACAAGACTGGCCCTTTGAAATACAGGTACAACAGAAACAGGAAGAAAGAGTGAGAGAAAGTTGTGGTGAAAGAGTACAGCAGGGTTCGCCACCATCCCCTGTCGGAGCCTTGTGGAACTTTAGGTGTTTTCGCTCAATAAACACTCACAACGCGATCCTACGACCGCGAGTCCGCTTCCCTAACCACTGGGCCATTGCGCCTCCACACAGAAAAGATACAGTAAAAATACAAAGAATGAAAAACGAAAATCTTTCTCTCTCCCTCTTTCTCTCCCCCTTCCTCTCTACGTATATATATATTAGACATTCAAATGTGATATGTTTTACTAAACTATAGCGATTGTAGAGGTAATTATTTTACAGCTCCCCACTGACGAGAAAGATATTTCCTGTGTCATCCTATATTTTATCAGTTGAATCAACATAGCTTAACTTGATTCCTCGTCTCTATCGTATTTTCGATGAGTGTCAATAGACGTGAGGTTGACATTGTTAACGATTACACTTTAGTAATTGAAGGAAACCTTATTTTCTTTTCCGAAATATTGTTGAATTATCGATTAATCTAATATTGTTGCATTATCGATATATTGATTTTGAAAGAAAAGAAGAAGCTGACAGAAAAAAAAAAAGCTAAATTAATTTAATCAACACCAAAAAGTAAACCAAAGTAAATTTAGCTTCTTCACAAAGCTTTATTTGTTCTTATTAAATCGGTTCACTATCTTGAAGCACAGTTTCTAAAGGATTATTTCTGCTTTCTTTTAGTGATATCTATTGATTATCAATACTAAGATGTTTTATTATATTTTGTCAACACACCCAACCTCGGATCATCAGAGAAATATTGAAAGCCATATACACAGTCACATTTTACTTTTTTTTTCGTTTCAATTTTTTCTTTCTATTTTGTTTGTTTTGTTTTTTGGTGGTGGTGGGGGGAGATGCCATCTTAAACAGATTTCTTGATTGAAATAACCTACTTATTGAAAATAAATAAGCATTATATACTGGGGAATGGCAATGTTATTTGTAGTAAAAAGTAAATAAGACCAGCCAGACATTACGACTCATAGGACCTGGTATTGACAGCGTGTAAGTGACCGAGATGACATCTCCTTTGAACGGAACGCCACTCAGACAAAAGCTACTCATTTACAGCCGACTGGACTGGAGCATTGGGGCTCAACAACACAACGCACCACCCGGTCCAAGAATCGAAACTACAATTTTGCAATTGTTAGTGCAACATCCTAACCACTAAGCCATGCGCCTCTACGCGTTCGCAATGAATACTATAGGAAACGAAATAAATTTTTAATTTGCGAAGATCACGATTCGTTTTCGATTCGCACTTAGTTATTTGCCATCACTTTCGTCGTTAATAGCCCATGGAATGGTTATAAGATTGCAGTTATCTATTTCTTCTTTCTATAATATATAAGATCTTTGTAGTTAATCAAAACAAATCAATGCCTTTAATATTTAGTGAAAAAAATACAAAATAACAAAAAAACAAAAAACAAACAAACAAACAAACAAACAAAAAACACAAAAATCAAAATTGTATTTGAATTGAAATTCAATCTTATCTAGTTGAGAATAAAATTTCTCATGTAATAATTTTATTGATATCATCTTCATAGTATTATTTAAAGATGCAGTTTGATCTAATATGATCGACCATTAGCCTTATTTAATGAGAATGTTTGAGGATATCAAATGTATTTGCGGAGGATATCAATCTTATTTATAGAAGAGCTAGTTGGAGAAAGATATATTTCATAGGTAATTGTAAAACCTATTGTATTTTTTATTTTATATTTGTACTAATAATATATATTAATATTGATATTAATACTGTTATTATGTTTATGAAATTTATAGGAAAATATCAATTTTGTTTGAGAAACATATCAATCATTTTTGACACGGAGAGAGATTCTAATTAATATTAATTAAGTAGAAAATGATCTCATTGACGTGTAACGTAATTGGTGAACCGAGACGATCGCCTACTTTTGTTGGCAGTTAATTGAGATGCACGTTACTTTATCCAAAAACAAAAACCAAAAATCCATTTTTAAGACACACGAACATGACACAATATCATTCATAACCTTTTAAATCTAAAGCAGTATATATCAAAACTCCATATCATTCCTCTGTTCGTTATAAACCCGAGGCGTTGTACCTTTCTAAAGAAATCGATATAGGGATGAACTCTCTTTGATATGTGTAACACATACAGTTGTCATGTAGCTTACTTCTGCAGTGTAAAAGAGTTCAGTTCGAATTTATTGACAAAACTTCAAATATTTCATTCCTCAGAATATTTCTCAAAGGAAAAATATATTCCTGAACAAAGCACCAAATCAACTAGCAAATCCTTGCATCTTCGACGAGGTGCTTTGATTAAGCTTCA
>NC_068982.1:124510085-124519433 GCF_001194135.2 Octopus bimaculoides
AGGCACCGACCTGGCTGAATCGTTAGGACGCTGGGAAAAATGCCTAGTCGCATTTCATCCGTCTTTACGTTCTGAGTTCAAATTCTGCCGAAATGATGAAAAGCAAAATCGAGTACTGGGGTCAATGTAAGTAATTTATCCCCTCCCCGAAATTGCTGGCTTTGTGCCAAAATTTGAAATCAAATTATGATTTCATATATATATATACACATACACGTTTGTGTGTCCCCTCCATCACCGCTTGGTAACCGGTGTTGGTGTGTTTACGTCTCCGTTACTTAGCAGTTCGGCAAAAGAAACCGATAGAATAAGTACTAGGCTTACAAAAAATCCTGGGGTCAATTTCTTGGGCTAAAACTCTTGAAGGCAGTGCTCCAGCATGACCGCAGTCAAATGACTGAAACAAGTAAAGAAAATAAAGGAATATATATGGAGATGATGGTGGTGGGGTTAACAGACACGATGTCTTTCGCTTTTAGGGAAGAAGGTAAGTGAAATAAGGTCCAAGCCTTGTGACGTTTGTATTCTATGACGCTCATACATTGTGATGTTTATGATTGTGATGTTTATACATTGTGAAGTAACATATTTTCAATCGAGAAAAAAAGAAACTGTATAGCGGATGTGGCTGACCGGAAACAGTGCTCTTACTGTGAGCCAATCACCCGCGTTCAAATAGATTTAAATATTTCTCCTTGTAAAAAGAATACAAACACATGTAATGTATGCTTGTATTAATCGGTCAGTCTCTTAAATGACTCTTAAATTTAGTAATGCTAAGAATTTAGATGTTATGGACGAAGAATATGGAAACAAAGTGCTAGCAATTTATGTCAAATCTCAGGTGATTTCTAAAAGCAGATTTCTAAAAAGAGAGCTGCGCATACCACCACCACGGCTTCCACTGCTATCCATCACCACTATTACCACTCTCGGTATGGCAATTCAATTATATGAAGATCTTTAGAAACCATTTATTTACCCGTAGTCGGTATCAAGGCAAATACAGCTTTATTTTGAAAGACAATAAGTTGTATTGAAAAAGACAATAAGCTACATAAAGAAGAGTAGAACAATAAGCTATATACAGAACAAAACCCAATGGAGGAAACGAGACTATATTCATTCAAAGATATCGATATGAAACTAAAATAGATGTGGTAAAAAAATATGATTAAATAAATAAAATAAAAAGATCCAATACAGTAGTGACAATTTATTGATTTCTTATGGTTAGGTATGAACATTATTGATATATTTGGAAGGCACATGCGTTGTTATGACATTTATGCCTTCCCAAAGTGGTGGTCTTATGCTAAAGTAAAACGTAATTACTAATCTATTTTTTCTTTTATCTTTAACTTGTTTCAGTCAGTAGACTGCGGCCATGCTGGGGCACCACCTTGAAGAAATTTTAGTCGAATGAAGCAACCTCCAGAACCTACTTTTTTAAAGCCTAGTTCTTATTCTATCGGTCTCAAGGCATTTTCTCCGACGCGCTAATGATTCGACCAGCGCACTATCTTTTAATAACAATAATCTTTTCTATTATAGGAATCAAGCCAGAAATTTGGGAGAGGGGGAATAGTCGATTATATCGATCGCAATGCGTAACTTATTTAATCGACCCCGAAAGGAGGAAAGACAAAGTCAACCTCGGCGGAATTTGAACTCAGAACGTAGCGACGGGCGAAATACCGCTAAGCTTTGCGTTTTGCGTCCACTGCGCTAACGATTCTGCCAGCTCGCCGCCTTAATAACAACAACAACAACAACAACAACAACAACAACAACAACAACAACAACAACAGCAGCAGCAGCAGCAGCAGCAGCAACAACAACAACAACAACAACAACAACAACAACAACAACCTTGGTAGTGACATTTAGGAACGAGGGGGTATTGAGAGCAGAGAAAAAAGGGAAAACGAAGGAAGAAGTTCAAAAAAGGACGTGAAGAAGAATTACGCAAGAAGGGACTACACAATCAATTCCATGTAGCCACAACAGAAGTTGCTGAAAAACATTGGTGAGATTAGCTGAAGAAAGGAACACTGAATAAAGAGACCGAGAGCATTATACTGGCAGCGCAGGACCAAGCTTTGGTTACGAACTGGAGGATCAACCATAGTTATGGGCAAGTGTCTCCGCTGTGCCGCATCTGCAATAGAGTGGATGAAACCACTGCCCATATCACGAACGAATGCCGTAAACTTGCCCCAAACCACTAAAAATTGTGGCGACACAACCAGGTAGCGAAAGCGCTACAATGGAAACTGTGCGAAAAACGGGGGCTAGAGAGAGGCAAGATGTGGTATGAGCATAGACCGCAGAGAATGACGGAGTCGTAGACTAGCAAAATCCTCTGGGATTTCCCAATCCAAACAGGTAAGGTACTAGAGCATATCAGATCGAACCTAGCGGTGGTGGACAAGGTGCACCACATATGCTATATAGTTGATGCTGCATGCACCTCTGATCCACATATAGTCCAGAAGGAAGGCGAAAAGGTAGATACAACCTTCTTAAGTACGAAATAACCCGGCTACGGAAAATAAAGAAGGTGAAGATAGTGCCGATTATTGTTGGGTCTTTGGGAACAGTATCAGAAGGCATCAAGAGGAAAATAAAGGAAATTGGAATAGAGTGCCCAACAGAACTTTCACAAAAAGTTTGCCTTCTTGGCACGGTCGGAATAATCAGGACAGTATTAGATAGCTGAAAAAACGGATAGCATGGTACCGTAGGATGCAAGTAGTAAGCCCGCTACGCATGCAAGACTTTAGGAGTTATCCAACAAAACCTGTGGTAAAGAGAAAATAATATTTTGGTTTGGCTCAGGTGCTATCCACATAATACCTACTAGGAATAAGGCCGAACCTGAGCCAAACCAAAATAATTCTTTCAAATATTGGCACGAGGCCAGCATTCTTAGCGGGAGGAAGTAGCCAATTACATACACTTCAGTGCTTAAGTGGTGCTTATTTGGTGCTAACCAAGGAGTTTCAACGTGGGAATGGACAAGGCAAAGTTATATCCTTTTCAATGGTAGAACCAGTCTTCAACTGCCACTGCCTGACGATATATATCTGTGCTGTTTTTAAATACGGTTTGAAAGTATAACACTTCGTTTTTGCCGCTAATTCTCTAATGAAAATCATGAAGATTCAGATATTTTTCTAGTTTGTTTTGTGCCTTTTTGCCTACGTTTAAATGCAAACAAATTCGATCCTCTAATAGTGAGAATAGTATTAGCAATACTTCACAAAACTAAATGAACAAGAAATCATAAATAAACAGTCTAAATAAGTCATTTTTAAACAGCACCAGCGTCATAATTGTTGACGTCACAGCTGTTGTCATTATCCTTTTCTTCATTCTCTTCCGCCTCGCGCAACACACTCCTCCTCTTCTTCCTTCCCCTCCTCCTTATCTTATAAATTCCTTTTTCATGCATATATTTCGACCACAACATTACAATTAATTACAGTAAATAGACAAAACGGAGAATAAAAACGTTTATAGTCGAGGAGGACTTGGGATAAAACGCTGCAATTGTCACCCACGTCATAGTTGTCATTTCCTTATTGTCATCATAATTGTCCTCCTCCTCGTCGACGTCGTCATCATCATCAGCTACTAAATACATTCAGAAATTGTACGCTGAACATCAATATCGCGAGGCTAGCATAGTAAAAGTCACAATTCTATAAAATACAAAGCTACGCTCTCCATGAATTTTTATATTTATGATTGTTTCGTTTCAAGTGTGTATTACAATCCGTCAGTAAAGGTTTATATATTCGTGTTCCGAGTCTTTATTGATACGAACGTTTAGAAAGTATATCTTTGAATATTTGTTGTACTTTACTAAGAAACTATTCTATAAGGTTTTTATTGTATATATTTGGTTCGCTCTAGTGATGTAGGTGGAGATAAGGCTGCGAACTGGCAGAAGCGTTAGCACGCGGATGTTGCTCGAGTGTTGTGCGTGCAAGGAGCCGTGTGAATAGACGAAAAAAACAACAACAAAAAAACAACAAAAAGAAAGTACCAGCGATAGATCGGGGCTTGTGGGGTCGGAGCTTGACCTGATCATCGCTTCATTTGTATTGTCTCTATATTGTTAATTTCATTCGATTTTTTATATTTTATTTAATTTTTAAAGTCACATTTTATGTAAAACCATATCGCATTACTGGTCCCATCAGTTCTGTCCATTTCTGTGTTTAGCCCTCGGCGGGCAATAAAGAAATTGGTATTTCGTCTGTCTTTACGTTCTTTGTTCAAATTCCGCCGAGGTCGACTTTGCCTTTCATCCTTTCAGGGTCGATAAAAAAAGTACCAATTGCATACTGGGTCGATCTAATCGATTGACCCCCTCCTCTCAAATCTCGGGCCTTGTGCCTAGAGTAGAAAAAAAGTGTATGTGGAGATGCATGGTTTAGTTGTTAGGGTGTTGAACTCATGATCGTAAGATTGTAGTTTCGATTCTTGGACTGGGCGATGCGTTGTGCTCTTGAGCAAAAACACTTCCTATCACGTTGCTCCAGTCCACTCAGCTGGTAAAAATGAGTAACTCTGCAATGGACCAGTGACCCCTCCCCACCCCAGGAAGGAATATATATGTCAGAGAAACTGGGAAACCAGCCCTATGATCCTTATAGAGTAATGTAGTCTATCCATAATAATGTATGATGATATAACAATGTGATACTAATAAACGATAATAATAATAATAATAACAATGATAATAATACTTTCAGCTGTAGGTGCAAGGCCTGAAACTTTTGGGGAGGAGACTAGTCGATCACATCCACCCCAGTACGCAACTGGTACTTAATTTATCGACCTCGAAAGGATGAAAGGTAAAGTCGACATCGGCGGAATTTGAACTCAGAACGTAACGGCAGACGAAATACCGCTAAGCATTTCGACCGGCGCGCTAACAATTCTTATTTCTTTACTGCCCACAAGGGGCTACACACAGAGGGGACAAACAAGGACAGATAAACAGATTAAGTCGATTATATCGACCCCAGTGCGTAACTGGTCCTTATTTAATCGACCCCGAAAGGATGAAAGGCAAAATCGACCTCGGCGGAATTTGAACTCAGAACGTAGCGGCAGACGAAATACCGCTAAACATTTAGCCCGGCGCGCTAACGATTCTGCCAGCTCGCCGCCTTCTTAATAATAATAATAACAATAATAATAATAATAATAATAATAATAATAATAATAATATTCGATAAAAATACCGGTTGGTAGCTAACCTTAAAACACAAATTTCAATATTGAGTGAAAATGTCTAATACAAATGTATCAAATAACGATGTTAATGAGGCTGGAACCAAAGGTGAAAGCCTTTCGCCCGGCAAGTGTTCTGTGGTTGAGCAGCGCAAGCTCTGTCGTCATCTAAAGACTGCTTATACACAAAGCCAAAGAAGGTGGGGTAAGGAGGCAAACCGAACGGTAATTGAATGCTGGATCAGAAGTGAACACAGTAGAACTGTTACAAAAGGTGTTCCTCCTAGGCACGGCTAGAACAATCAGGAAAGTATTAGTTGAAATGAACGCGTAGCATGGTACCATAGGCTGCAGGTAGCAAGCCAGCTACGCATGCAAAGCTTTCGGAGTTCCAACAAAACCTGTGATAAAAAGAAATGATAATGATATATTCTGCTTTAAAACAATTTAGATTTCCACATTAGGCATTATAGACAAACTTTTTTTACACAGAAATACCTCCAGCATGAGTAGAGTTATTTACCAATCCCTTTCCGGGTAACCGCGCTACATAGTTTGTTTCACTTCTTTGTCTTAAATTGAGGTTTATAGCGTCAAATATAATCTGTAGTGTTATTCTTCTTGTTCCTACTTTTGATTATGCATATTTTCGTGTTTTATACTTTAAATAAATTTAACCATGGAACAAAATCGAAAAAATTTAACATCATAATAAATAAACCTTTTTGGAATTCAACATGGAATGTCGTAAGTTCGAAAGCCAGAAACCGCTGATGATTAGTATTACTATATTTGGTAATGTTGACTAAAAATAATTGCCACGTGTGAATAATAATTCACGTGTGAATAATAATTCACGTGTGAATTCAGTTGGTGATAGACGATGACAATCAAGGAAGTAAAAAGTTAATTTCTCGCACGTCAAGGCCTTGTAGAATATTCTAGAATGACTTGGTAAGCTTATAAAAACCTTGGAAATCAATCCTCTTAAGTGCCTTTTCATAATGCGGCTGGAGGCTTTGTGCATTTAGATTCACGCTTATTAATTTCCATCTCTCTTCTTTCTCTCTAAGAGATTATTCCTACTGAAACCGTCAATTGTGTTCTAATGCAAATATTTCTGCTCTTATCTTTTGACAATGACTATTAAAATATTTAGTGTTATTAAGCATTGTTGAAGACAATTCTTTCTCTTGTTAATTATTCAACATGTTAAGCATAACGCAACTGCAAAATGGTGATCTCGAACGACGACCGAACGAAGCTACAGTATAAAAAAACAAGTGTGAGTGTTGCGCTTTCAACAACCTTAACAATGGAATAAAATCACTGACATAATTGACATCGTTACCATAATGAAACAATGAATGTCTATAAATTTATGCACCAAAATAAAAATCAGAACAGTTGTAAAAATTGGAATTTCCACAGATTTTGGTAAGTTTAGATTGAAATCATAGGAGTTAATACTTTAAAATTCGGTAAAAGTAATAGATGTATAATTAAACGTTAGAGGGTTATAACCTATACCGTGTGGTTATATGGTGTATGTAAGTGTGCTGTGGCGGTGAATGTGTCTCTATCATAACATACATAGAATCAGAGGCTTGCGCTTATGTGCTCGTGTATGTGAGTATGTTATAAAGTGTGAGCTTCTTATTTCTTTATTGCCCACAAGGGGCTAAACATAGAGGGGAGAAACAAGGAGATTAGGTCGATTACATCGATCCCAGTGCGTAACTAGTACTTAATTTATCGACTCCGAAAGGATGAAAGGCAAAGTCGACCTCGGCGGAATTTGAACTCAGAACGTAGCGGCAGACGAAATACGGAAAAGCATTTCGCCCGGCGCGCGAACAATTCCGCCAGCTCGCCGCCTTCACGCGCACATATTATAGTATAGAATTAATAAGTCTTTATGTTATTTGGTGGCATTTTTTTAAAGTATGTATTTCCTTTTCGCTTACATTTTTGGCAACATAGTGTACTACAAGACTCCAAGAACAAATACAAAAAAATAAATAAATAAATAAACCAAGAAAAAAACTAACATTACAAAATAGCAAACTTTACATATAACAAAAATTGTGTGCTGTGAGGCGAGACGAGTTCTGTCCTCTCCTTTTTGTTTATTTACTAGCCTTTTTCTTTGATGACCTCGCCTCTCTTCACGGTACATAAACTTGTCTTATTTAACGATTTTCGTTTATTGTTTTGTTCTATTTTAGTTGGCGTAGACGTCACTAGTTTCCTCAGATATTAGTGCTTCTTTCTCTCTTTATAACAAGTCTTAAACGAAATAATTTAAAATTTAATATGTTATAATATATATTTTTCCGATAAAACCATAGAGTGGTTAAAATGCATAAGCTACTGTTTTTTTAAAAAATCTTTTTACTTGTTTCAGTCGCTGGAACACCTCTTTTGGAGATTTTAGTCAAATAGACATCAATACTAATTTTAAAGTCTGCTACATTTTCTACCACTCTCTGAACTAGTAAGTTACACAAACGCAAACGAACCTACACCGGTTGTGAGAGGCGAACACAAACAGAGATGCATGTGCACTCTTACATACATGCACACGCACATACATATATAGAGATAAATGTACATACATGTATACACACATGCGCATGCATATATGCACTCACTTAAATACATGTGTATGTGTTTGACAGGTTTCCGCACAGTTTCCACCTAGCAAATGCACTCATATGACACTAAGCACCACAGAAGAAGACACTTACTCAGAACGCCATGCATTTATACCGAACCCGAAACCGCATAGTTGCGAAGCAGACTTCTTAACCACACAGACAAACCTGAAAATAAATAAAGAAATCAAGGTAAAATAAAAATATAATTTAAAATACTGATCAAAGTTAGGAGTCGATAGTTTAACACGAACTTCTAATTAATGATTTAGTAAAATGATTACAATTCGCAATTCCAATTTTTAATCTAATACAAGATGGCCGTAGGTTTTGATGTTATATTTAAAAAAAAACCTTGTAGTAATTATAGATTACCTCCCCACGTCCGTTTCCTCTTACCTCCTGATAACTTGGAATTGATTTCAGATTACAGCTTCGAAGCATTTACTCATTTACCGCATCGTGTATCTGCCTATAAATAGTTGTAGTGGTGATGTTGGTGTCGGTGGTGGTATTGGTGTTTGTGATGGTGGTCGTAGTAGTAGTAGTAGTAGTAGTAGTAGTAGTAGTAGTAGTAGTAGTAAGAACAATAATAGCAACAACAGTAACGGTAGCAGCAGCATTAGATGTGCTATTAATATTGGTTTTAAATTTTGGTTGGAGGCTACCAGTTTCGGGGGAAGGGGTCAGTCGATTATGTTAACTCCAGCACTCAACTGGTACTTCATTTTATCGGCACTGAAAGGATTAAAGGCAAAGTCAACCTTGATGGAATTTGAACTTAGAACGTGAAGACAGAATTTGAACTTGGAACGTGAAGACAGAATTTGAACTTGGAACGTGAAGACAGAATTTGAACTTAAAACGTGAAGACACAATTTGAACTTGGAACTTGAAGACGGACGAAATGCCGCTAAGCATTTTGCCTGGCCTGCTAACGATTCTGCCAGTTAGTCGCCTTATAAGAAGTGGTATTAATATTGCTATTAGTAAATAAGGCGGCGAGCTGGCAGAATCGTTAGCACGACGGGTGAAGTGTTTAGCGGCATTTCGTCCGAGATCGACTTTGCGTTTCATCCTTTCGGGGTCGATAAAATAAGTACCAGTTGAGCACCGAGGTTGATGTAATCAACCTACCCCCACCCCTGAAATTGCTGCTCTTGTGGCAAAATTTGAAACCAATATTAACCGTTTAGTATTCAGATTACTCTGTCAAATGTATTGTTTGTTTATTACCTCCGCCTTAGCGAAGGTGGAGGTATTGTTTTCAGTCGTGTTTGTTTGTTTGTTTGTTTGTCCGTGGACAAGATATCTCAAGAACCGCTGGGTGGATTCGGATGAAACTTTCAAGAATGTTTGACCTCGTGACTGGCACGAACTGATTAGATTTTGGGATCGATCCGGTATCGGACAAGGATTCTGGATTATTTTTCCGTTTTTT
>NC_068982.1:124519750-124528871 GCF_001194135.2 Octopus bimaculoides
AATATTTTGGCCGGATATGGCCTTTTTGAATACTAACATTAAAGCATTGAGCTGGCAGATTCATTAGTACTCCGGGCAAAATGCTTAGCGGCATTTCGTCTGTCTTTCGATCCCGAAAGGACGAAAAGCAAAAGTCAACTCGGCGGAATTTAAACTCAGAGCAAAAAGCCAGAAGAAATACCACTAAGCATTTTGTCCGGCGTGCAATTGATTCTGTCAGCTTGCTGCCTTAATAATAGTAATAATGGTTTTAAATTTTTTGGTACAGGGCCAGCAGATTTTGATGGGAGTGGGGAAGTCGATAACACTGACCCCGAAAAGATGAAAGGCAAAGTCCATCTCGGTGGGATTTGAACTCAAAACGCAATGACAGATGAAATGCTGCTTAACATTTTGCTCCTGTGTGCTTACGACTCTGCAAGCTCGCCGCCTTGATGCAGTATCAGGCAGTGGCTCTCATGGCTTCTCATCTTAACTGATTGAAAGTGTTATCATGTACATGTTTTGTTTTGGTATAAAAGATAGGGTACAGTAAGTATTCTGCTCAATACTATTGATTTGCTTGCTGCTTGCTTTACTTTAATCAGTTGAGCATGTCCCTTAGTGACTGACGATATGTGCATCTCTGACCACGAGCAGGAGTAGTGGGAGTTCATCAAAACCATGTTTTGAGAGGAATTCCTAGAGGTTTGAATAACTAACTCTTGGAAACATAAGTGTTTCGTTCATTATCCTTAAACAACCATTATCCAAGGATCTTTTGAGCTGAATGGGCCACTCAACATGAAGAAAATTCTAACTAGGCATCCAGTTAGGAGGTCATGCGCTGTTTATCTTGAAATAAGGTCGCAATGTAGGCACAAATGGTTGTGATGCATGTGCCTGGTGTACACTTATCAGACGGGTAGTCACGATGGGTATATTGGGCTTCGTACTCTAGTGTCACTTTGATGACGGGTGCTTCTCTCTCACTCAATAATAATAATAATAATAATGGACTCTCCCGTCGAAGATGATGTATGAGCATTCAGCTTTTGCCAAACGACCTACACAAATGATTTGTTTATAATGATCAAGTGTGTGTGTTATACATTAGCTCACTCCCTCCATCAAATCGATGTTACCTGGACAGGTACACGGTGTATCATATGGCAGGTGTCGAAATGATCGCAGGGCAACGTGAGATGAAGTGTTTTACTGAAGAACATAACACACCACCTGGTCTAGGAATTGAAACTACGATCTCGCGATCATGAATGCAACACCCTAACTACTAGGTCATGCGTCCTTAATAATGAAGATGATAATAATAATAATGATAATGGTAATGATGATGATGATGATGATGATGATGATGATTAATTCAACGTACCAACTATAGCCTGGCAAGATTTGAATTCTTCGGTGGTGTCAGTTCTTATGGTAAAAATGCATTAAATGTATCATTCGGTGTTATCTTGTGATCTAGTGTTTGCTACAATTTTTATGAGCAATAAATATACTGCGACATAGACTAGCAAATAAAGCATACCATATCATCGTCGTAGTTTCTGTCGCTGTTTCTGTAGCAAAGGTATTTAACTCTTAGCTACCAGTCCGTTGAATAGAAGAAGTTATTCAAAGAATAGATTAAAATGAACAACATTTATAAGAATGGAAAAAGATCTTCACCTTAAAAGACATAACACTGCACCTAAAATTGAGGCAAATCAAATGCTGTATTACGCCGCTTGTCCTCTACGTGGGTAGAAATTTGGACAATGTACAGAGTAATGGAAAAGTAGAGAAATGTTTTTGAGATGTGGATTTTTTACAGATTTGGCAGAATAAGCTGGAAAGTCACGGTAACAAACTCTGCAGTTGTAGAAAAGCTCAAAATTCAAAGACTCAAAGTCTTTGGATTTTGAGCATGCAATGCACCACTAATCCAAAACTGTTCTGTCAAGAAGTATTGAGGTGAAGAGAGCAAGAAGCTGTTGAAGACGTTTGTGAAATGACGACATCAACGAACGGATTGGGAACAAGAGCCTGGCTGATTCTATGCATACAGGATAATACAGAAGGAACCGGAGACTCATGGCAAACCGAGCTCTGTATACAAAGAGAGCACCAGGCTGCTGGTTGATGCCAGTCTGTTAAGCTGTAAATAGGAACCACTAAAAGAAGCGGTACATTGAATCAGAAGCGTGCTTTTTTCATTGAATCATTTTTTCATTGAATCAGAAGCATGTTTTGCAGTATTGCATTTGAACACAGCATCCCAACTTTTCCAAAAGCTACGATTGACAGCTGTTCATATCCGGTGGTGATATCAGCATGAAATTGTGGTGAAAGACGTTGATTAGTTTAAAAGTTCAATCAACAACATGCTATTCACCCAACTAAAATTCACACATGCTTTCGCAGACACATCCACCGAAGCTCTTCGTCGAGAATGAAACAAAAAACAAAAACAAAAAACAAATGTTGTTGTTGTTATTGATGACGATGATTATGATGTTGATGATGACGACGACGATGATTACGATGATGCTAGGGATGTCGATGACGATGATAATAATGGCGATGATGATGCAGAAGAGGAGGAGAAGGAAGAGGGAGATGTTAAGATGAATGATTATAGTAAACAGGCCTTGAGAAAGGAGTGGAGACGGTATATTATTTTATTTATTTATTTTGCTCCGAAATTTATGAAGTATGATGGTGTATGGAAGAAAAATTACATGAACAGATTGAAAGAATTTATGCCTGGAATTACATACAAGTCAAGCCAGATTTTTCATCATATTTCATCTGTTATGATGAAAGTAAAAGCAAATAGAATTATCAGACAGATTGGAAGGAATCCAGCTGAGTCATAACTGATGTTTTTAGATGTTGATCGCATGCCGTTTTGCAACTCGATTGAAGATAAACTCTTTGGTTCTCCTCTTTTGGGATGGGCTCCTTTTTTTCCCCGTCTAGAATTATCCAATATGAAGTGACAAAAATGGTAAAACTATTAGCAGAACAAATGGAATTTTCAAAGGGCTTATTTTTATTTTCTTTTTGGCGACCTTTCTCATGGATCTTTTATGATGCCTTTCAATGGGAACGAAGTTGCATAAGGTAATTTTCATGCTTATAAAATCCTTCTGTTATTTTAAAAAACATTTTTATTGATAACATATAAGAGGGATTCTAGTGTAGCTTATTATTATTGCATCAGGTATAAATACTTCACTGATTTACATGCGAAAAAAAGAACATAAGTCACATGAATCCGATTAACAGGGTCCAGTTCCCATAATTCCTCATCACACCGCCATTATATCCTTCGCTCACCCCACTCTCCACCCGTTTCTTAATTCTCGAAGCATATGCATATGTATGTATGTATGTATGTATGTATGTAAAGCTGGACTTATGAGTCATCTTCGTAGTCAAAGCAAGACCGATGATTGACTACCAGGCCGCTGGTGATGGTGCTACACACCATACTAATCATGTCTGTCGAGCATGTGGAAGGGAGTGTGATTCAGCAGGAGGACTTAAACGGCACGCAAAGGTACATGGAGCCCAATTACAACAACAGCCAGCTATTGCCAGTAAAGGTTTTGGATGCCAACTCTGTGCAACACATTGTAGATCTTTGGCTGGGCTAAAAAGTCACATGCGATCACAGCACCGTTAAGTTAAGCTTCGTGCAATGGCCATACTCGATAACGAGGGGGCAGCCATTATCATGTATGTATGTATGTATGTATGTATGTATGTATGTATGTATGTATGTATGTATGTATGTGTGTATGTGTGTATTTTTGTGCTTTTCTCTCCTCCCCACAACAGCTTGACAACCAGTGTTGGTTTGTTTATATCTCTATAACTTAGCAGTTCAGCAAAAGAGACGATAGAATAAGTACCAAACTTTAGGAAATAAGTACTTGGGTCGATTCTTTCTGCTGAAACCTTTCAAGGTGGTGTCCGAGCATGGTCGCAGTCCAGTCACTGAAACAAGAAAAAAAAAAAAAAGAAAACACCGATACACGTACGCACATGTGCCACCTCTCCCTACCGGTCACAGGTATTGCAAAGATAGGCATTTCTTTATAATATTCGGTGGGATAAGAAATCTGAATTTGAAACTAATGATTTAAAAAGATAAATATGTAACGAAATTTTTTTTTACTTATTACGAAGATCTTAAATTTCTTGTCGCTGGTGTGTTTGTGTGTGTATGTGTGTGTGTGTGTGTGAAGTCAAACGAAATAATGGTATTTTGAAAGCATTTGATACGTACGTTTCAGATCATTGCGTAATATCTAATAAAAAAAAGGCGGCGAGCTGGCAGAATCGTTAGCACGCCGGGCGAAATGCTTAGCGGTATTTTGTCTGCCGTTACGTTCTGAATTCAAATTCCGCCGAGGTCGACTTTGCCTTTCATCCTTTCGGGGTCGATAAATTAAGTACCAATTACGCACTGGGGTCTATGTAATCGACTTAATCCGTTCGTCTGTTCTTGTTTGTTCCCTCTATGTTTAGCCCCTTGTGGGCAATAACGAAATAGGTATTTCGTCTGTCTTTATGTTCTGAGTTCAAATTACACCGAGGTAGACTTTGCCTTTCATCCTTTCGAGGTCGATTAAATAAGTACCAGTTACTCACTGGGGTCGATATAATCGACTTAATCCGTTTGTCTGTCCTTGTTTGTCCCCTCTGTGTGTAGCCCCTTGTGGGCAACAAAGAAATAAGAAACGTTAGCACGCCGGTCGAAATGCTTAGCGGTATTTCGTCTGCCGTTACGTTCTGAGTTCAAATTCTACCGAGGTTGACTTTGCCTTTCATCCTTTCGGGGTCGATAAATTAAGTACCAGTTGCGTACTGGGGTCGATCTAATCGACTGGGCCCCTCCCCTTAAATTTCGGGCCTTGTGCCTAGAGTAGAAAAGAATTTGTAACAGGAAATGCATCACTTACACAAGACAATCTTCAGTTAATACATCTCAAAATACATGAATGTGCTAGTTTGCTTACGGTAATCTATATGGCAAGGATAGCATAAACTCACTTTTTAAGCCGTTCACTCCTGATCAGCTTTTTTGCCTGAAATATATAACGGCT
This sequence comes from Octopus bimaculoides, assembly GCF_001194135.2. Classification (NCBI taxonomy): domain Eukaryota; kingdom Metazoa; phylum Mollusca; class Cephalopoda; order Octopoda; family Octopodidae; genus Octopus; species Octopus bimaculoides. The sequence goes on from NC_068982.1 coordinate 124,524,850, forward strand.
GTTTAACTTCTTTTCGCATTATAAGATGTTACCCGTCTTCGTGTCTGCATGTACACAGACATGACATCAGTAAATAAACACCTCATAAAACATTGTTTTATGTTTATTCTAACTTGAAAAGGTTTATATCTTTTATTAATGGACATTTTTATGTTTCAGGTTCTATATGTGACTGTTTAATCATGTACATATGAAGCCTTGGAACTCCCAAATTTCAAAGAAACCGTACTGTAGGTCAATCTGAAGGTGGACTTAGCGTAAAATTGCAGAAAACCTTGGGATCCCGCTTTCTGTAGTTAATAGGGTGATTGTGCAATTCTCCAGAAAGGGGAAGGAGTCCACCTCACCGTGACCAGGTCGACCAGGGCCCTCTGACAGAACCCTTTGCTTTGTTAAATGAAATGTGGAGGATAATCCTCATTGCAAGGCCTCTGATATAGCAGAAGTTGATGTCAGTCCCAGAACAGCTGCAAAGTATCTCTACAAACTTGGCTACTGTGGTAGAGCAGCAAGAAGGAAGACACTTCTTCAACCAGCCAATATCAAGTGGAGAAAAGATAGGGCCTGTGAGATGATGGAGTGGTCGCTAGCATTTTGGGACACTATCATATTCTCTGATGAGTTCAGATTTGCTGTATTTTCTCACTGTGGTCGAGTGTGAGTCTGGAGACTCTGTGATCAAGAATTTGACATGAAAAGATTGCTGCCAACAATGAAACAACGCAGTTATTCTGAGATGGTCTGGAGAGCTATTTGGAGCAATGGTCAATCAGAACTGGTGGAGTGTGAAGGAAACATAAACTCAGATAAATATGTGTCTTTATTGCAGAAAGGACTCTTTCCAATCTTCTCCAATAGTAAAATGATTAAAGAAAACTATTTATGGAAGCTGAGGCTTCTTGTCACGCGGCTAAAAGGACCCAAGATTGGTTGGAAAAGAATGACATTAAAAACTTCCATGGCCAAGCCAGTCACCAGATATGAACCTTATTGAATACCTCTGGGGCATACTGACAAGACACTTCGTAAAAAGAACAAGAAAGCATCGTTAAACCCAGCTCTTTTGAGATTACTGCATGAAACTTGGAAAGAAATTCCTAAAGAGAATATTCATCATTTGATCAGTAGCATGCCTTATAGGATCGTTACATTGAAAAATGCAAAGGACATGTCTACTAAATATTAGATATTCACATTATAATAATTAATAAATAATCTGAACGTATAATTTCAGATTAAAATTTTTTTTTATGATTATAAGGGCGAATTTACTTTTGTCATGCCTGTGTAGTTTATTTAAACAGGTTCAGTAAGTTCTCAGAACAAGTTTGACGGGGCCCAGTCTGTCATGTCTAAAGGAGTGGAGACATGTTGTGGATACTCCAGAGTAACTGGTCATTGAAACAGCTTAAAACTACTGCATAACATATATTATGCAACAAATATCGATATAGCATTTTAAACGTACGCACACACATGCCTACACTTATTAATTACAGCAAAGTATCTTGTTTGAACAAGTCCTCTAAACTCGTGTTCGGCTTTGTAAATTAACGAAGCACTCGGCAGTTATAAACTACTCATGCCATTGCATTTTGCTACGTACTTGGAATGGTTCATTGGAGCGTAATGCCTGTGCCAGCTAAAAGTGATACTTTGGTATCTACAGGTATATAAGGCAGTAGGACGCCGGACAAAATGCTTAGTGGTACTTCGTCTGTCTTTACGTTCTGAGTTCAAATTCCACCGAGGTCGACTTTGCATTTCATCTCTTCGGGGTCGATAAATTAAGTACCAGTTGCGTACTGGGGTCGATCTAATCGACTGGCCCCGTTCCCCAAAATTTCAGGTCTTGTGCCTAGAATACAAAAAAGGTATATAAGGCAGTAAAGTTGATAGAATCGTTATCGTCCCTCCCACCACCAAAAAGAAAAAGGTTGTGACATTCCTTCCGACCTTACGTTTTGAGTTCAAATACCGCCAGGCTGGCTTAGCCTATCGTCCTCTCATGATCGATAAAATAAGTACCAGTTGAACACGGGGGTCGATATAATCGAGTTATATTCTCTCCTGAGATTGCTGGCTTTGTGTCAAAATTTGAAACCGATATCTCCATCAGTGTGGTTGTCCACGTTTTCAAAGATAACATTTTAAGGAGACGGGCTTTACTATATCTCTATAGTTCTGCTTAAGTTATTAAGTAAAATTTATATAACAGATATGGCGTATTTTAATCGAGTACAATGCGATCTCAAATATGATGGGATTTCCACATTTTGTACCCAAGTATCAGTTGTATACTCTAGCCTTGTGTTTTGCACTCAAGTATAATGCTCCACTCTAATTTTGGCGCTGTTGCTTTGTATTAAATTTCTCGTATTATACGATAAGTGAGTAATTCGAGTAAGAAGGTTTGGTAGGCGGTCTATAGGTTGTGTGGCTTATAATGTCTTGTATTACTATATATCTCACTGTGTGTGTGTATGTGTCTGTGTGTGCGCGCGCGCGTTTATGTAATATATATATTTATATATGTCTATTCTATCTATCTATCTATCTATCTATCTATCTATCTATCTATCTATCTATCTATCTATCTGTCTGTCTGTCTGTCTGTCTGTCTGTCCGTCTATCTATCTATCTATCTATCTATCTATCTATCTATCTATCTATCTATCTATTCATATTCTATAATGCTCATATTATACAGGGTGGCCCAAAAGCAGGTTTACAGTTATCACGTAGGCACTTTAAATTTCTTTTAACACATTTTATTACATTTAAATTTCTATCTTACAATTAATTAAATTAGCATAGAATAATGGTTTCATATTTTTTTTATAATTAAGATCTAAATTGTTAATATATGAATGCGAAAGAGATAGTTGAATAACTGTATATATATATATATATATATATATAAAATCTATATATATGTATACACATACACTCGCACACACACAGAGAAAGAGATAGAAAGAGAGGGATAGAGAAAGATAAATACACACACACACACACACATATATTTACATATATGCACATACACACGCATCGACATATATACGTATATAAATAGATTGCTATACATATATACATGCGAGCGCGCTAACACATATTCATGGGAATTCGGTAATTTTGGTAATATAATTGAAATTAGCAAGGCGGCGAGCTGGCAGAACCGGTAACACGCCAGGCATTAACGCCTAGCGGCCTTTTGTCCGACTTTGCGTTCTAAGTTCAAATTCCGCCGAGGTCGACTTTGCCTTTCATCCTTTCGGAATCGTTAAAATAGATACCGGTTGAGTGCTGAGGTCGATGTAATCGATTTAGCATCGTCCCGAAACTGCTGGCCTTGTGCCGAAATTTGAAACCAATACAAATGAAATTAACATATTTCTATCATGATCCGTTTCTTCTAGCTAACTCGAACTCAGTACCGAGAGCCTACGAAACACCAGTTAAAATCACCGTGTAACGGCTTTCCCCTACGTCGCTCCATTCTACCATGTGGCACATGCTATACACCAACGTGAGTTAGGCCTTTGAGTGTTAAGCGTCTTAGCCACGGACACAGGTGCAAGCGTCTATGTCAGGCTTCTTATCACAGAGTGTTTGCTTGTTCTGTCGACTGATATCGTTCTTATCGTTCTTGTAGTCATTATCATCGTCTTACTTATTCTCGCCGTCATCGTCATCACATTTACTTGTGTGGTCGCTGTCAGCGCCGTCATTGTTATTGCCGTCTTCGCTGTCATCACCACTACTGTTTGTCAGTCTGAGTCGTCGTCTTTATTGACGTCATAACAAGCAACAAGTGTAGTAGTAGTAGCAGCAGCAGCAGCAGCAACAGCAGCAATAATGAATGAATTAACAACACAACGTAAGAATGAAAAAAAAAAAAAAAAAGTAACAACAACATTGAATTTTAATGGATGAAGGTTAGAAAAACAATAAAATTAAAATAAATATAAATATAGATATCAATAGAAATCAAAAACAAAATTTTTATGAGGTAAATGAAG
>NC_068982.1:124529315-124536367 GCF_001194135.2 Octopus bimaculoides
CCACATTGCTCTCTTACTTTCTATTTCTATCAGCAGGCCAATGATCCAAAACGACTGGAAAAGATTCGCTGCCATGGTAACCAACCGAGCCAATCAGAGTGAACTCAATTCGTTTCAAATCTGTCTCCTACTGGGTGGATGGAGTTGTGTAAGGGAAGCAAAGGTGTTGTCGTGTGATGTTGGCATTCTATCTGAGTATCACAGAAAACGATGTTTGTTATAGCCTATTAGAATTCTTTCTTTTCATAGGCATCGATCGATACATAATAGTATCAGTTCTTCATATTTTAACTAAAGCAAAGAAATTTATTGACGAGCACAACACACAACACTACAATTTGAGATAAATAAATATGTGTCACTTCATTCGCATTGAAATATCTGTAACTCTAGAGAAATACTAACAATTTAACCCTCTCCATACTCCGTCTCTGTCTCTCTTTCTCTCTCTTACACACACACGCACACACGCACACATACAAGCAGATCTCCAATATAAATATGTTTGTATAATAATCTCTAAATACAACTAGAACATACACATAAGCATATTAATAGTATCTATAAAATAAGTCTATCCATACACATACGCATATACTAATGTGTTCAGTTTAGCATACAAAATACATGCTATGATATTGCGCACATAACCATTATATCATAATACCCACAAGTAAGCATGTCTACATGTACGTATACAGTAAACTATTATTGTCTGTCTTTGATGAGTAATGCTATTCAACTAAAGCGTCATTATAATCTACCGTATGACAGAAATGAAGCGAGAATGTTTTAATACTGTTTCTCTATAAACATACTTATTTTATCTTGATGTATCGCTTAGTCTGTTGTCTGTAGTCTTTTATATGAAAAAATCAATAACATATTTTGGAAATCATAGTTTGACTGAGTAATAGGCAAAATAAATAACCACAACTTTGTTGTTTCGAATTTTTCCCTTTTATGTATTTTCATCATAGTTCGACTTCTTGAGTTTATCCAGTAGAAGAAATAGAATTTTAGATTAAAAAAACAAAAACAAAAGAAAAAGAAAAACTAGCTATTTGACGGAGATATTTGTTGTCGCAAAATTGGTATAAAATGTAACAATCTTTTTCCAGACCGGCAGGTATGATTGTTTTTACGTAATGTTTTATGATGTAATATTTTATAATTTCAGCATTTTGAAATTCTATAGCTGAGACTAGACTCAGATATGTCTATTGATATGCATAGATATGTACAGGTATTCTGATTAAAAATTATTTTGATTAAAAAAAAAAAACTAATTAGATTTAAAAGTAAATAAATAACAATAGAACTATCTATAAAATATTTTACAGAAAAAAAAAATTGACCCTGAGAATGTTACAGGTTCTCTTTAACTGCTACTAATTATTTTATAATTTGATAGCTTTTGCTGTTGTTTGAGACAAGATCAACAAGTGAGACAACAGAAGGATCCAATTGATTTTAATGCGATTGATGTTAACCTCAGTCGCATAAAATATATTTCGATGATTATAGTTTCATCGGATTCTTTAAATTTTACTGACAACATTTTATTGCACAGTAGACTCGTTTAAGGACAGCCAAATTGATTACATATGTTCCGCTCCCGAAAACGATGGTTAACTTTGTTATGATAGGCTGTAGGATGCACTCCGAATTAACGTTGGAAAGGTTCTTTGACACTAAGAGAAGGATTTATGCAGTGCCAAGCAAAGAGATTTAAAGGGTAGTCTGATTGCGAAGATGCAACTTAATGCGTGGCTTCCACTACTATATCATTAAATATTGGCCATTAAGGCCTTACAAAGAGGGGACAAACAAGGACAGATAGACAATGGCTTCCACTACTAACTAGATGCAGATGATCTTCACCACCTTATTAACTTCCTCGAAGAGAACAGTGAGCTGGCGGTAAATGTAAATCGTAACCCGATAATTTCAAACTTACCTTAACAAAAAAGGAAGTGGAGTGTAGTGAGTCATATGATATGGAGACAGGCAACCTGGGGATTTGTTTTTTTACGAAACTTTTTAGTTAAGTCTGTTCTGAAAAAGCAAGACTTATATATTTTAAACTTTGTTGACAAATATTACAAATTTATTGATTGAGTCAATAAGGCATCAATCAGACTAACTAGCTGAAAAGTCGGTTGCTCGAGTTTCAGCATTCGTTCTTGCGCTGTGTTTGTGACTAAAATATTTTACACTTAACTGGCCGTTCTACTTCGCAGTAACTAAGTACCAAAGGAATGCAAACCTAACTAACTGCCCGAAAGTGTAAAAGCTCTGTTAAGTGTTCCGTTAATCTTTTGTGATAAATTAACGTGCCTAAAAATCAACTCCACCTGATAGCGTAAAGCTGAAGCTTTTAAACAAGCTTTCTATAAGTCATCATCACCGTAAATAGAGATGAAAACAAATTATCACCAAATACTTTTGTCATTTGAAAATCTGGAGAAAAATACACTTAAAATCTGGGGAAAGAAGCCATGTTTTATCTGTCTCGATGAAAAACAATCTTCTTTGAAGAAAGTGACTTTTTAATTCTGGTATTCATATTTCATCTTGTGCAGTTTCTAGTGATGAGTATTACTACTTCCTATGTTTTGTATGAGTTGGCAACGAAAATACTGATTATGGGAAATGGGTGCGTTGAGTAGAATCGCTTTGGGCTGTAACGTGGTGTGTGTTTAACAGCTGTCTCAACAGATGTCAATGCTGTGGTGATGACATTTTAGAAGACTATATGGTGGTTTATAAACTGAAAGTCTACTAAAGACAACAGGAAGGAAAACAATCTACTAAGAGTAATATTAAGAAATCAGAAAAATAATTTTACACTTGTTTGTTCTGTGAATTGCAGGACAATTAATTATTCTGTTATAGCTTTAAGTTTAGGACTGACCTCCAGATATACAAAAACAAAGAGATATTGAATAAAAATGAAATGTTGACCAGCAACTAGCTATGAAATTTTCTTTCAATAAGTTGGACAAAATAAAGATATTTCAGTAAATAGAATTGTTTCTTAGTCAGTCGTGAAAGAATCGTTGAAATGTAGAAGTCACTATTTATTTATTCTTTTGTTTCGTTTGAAAAGGCATCTCGCTTTGTTAGAAAATTATACGTACTCTCGAAATGCCGGGAGGGTGTCTCGTGATACTGTGACTCAAAATAGAATGCAATGTACCATAACGAGAATATTTGTAGAGTGATTGTACAGGTTATCCGTAGAAATTTAATCTTTTAAACTTCCTAGTTTTCTCAGTGTCCTTTCGTGTCCGAATAGATGTAAGATGAGTAGGTGTAACTGGACGAGATAACATATCAATTGAAGAACATTAGGTACGAATGAGTTTGACCTAACAAATCAGTTCCGATGAGATTTTCGTGTCGGCAATATGCTAAATAGCTCAAAGCTGGGACCCTGGTAAGTGCTACCGCTCTGGGTCAGAGTAGATCTGGGGATAATAGTAGCTAAGAGGTGGTTCCACGCTCCTCAAAACATGGAGTTCCAGAACCAGGGACCCACAATCGGATGCAGTTTAAATTCATAATCAGAACGTATGCACATACGTGCATACATACATGCATACATACATACATACATACATACATACATACATACATACATACATACATACATATTACAACACATAACGATTCTGATCGATGCATCATTATATGATATTTCATACGATATTTATTAAAAGAGAGTTTAAGGGTGAGATTTGAAGCAGAAAGATTAGTAATTAATTGTATAAAGAATAAAGATAATGGCTTAAGCAATCTTCAGTTCTTATCAGTTTTTCAGTTCATGCACTCAAAGCCGCTTTATGTTTTGGAGAAATCCTTTTGTATGCTGATTAAGTTCTTAAATATGTTTGTTGACCGAGATGTGTATAACGTACATACAATTTGGTATACAACTACATTAATATGCATCTGTTCATGGTAAGAGGCGGCAACGCTACGCTTCGTCGAACTTATGGACTGTTGCAAGTCAGTAAGAATACCTTTTTGTTACCATATTTCTGTTAAAATATGTTCTTTGATTCAATTGATTTGAAACATGAAGAGTTTAGAAAAAAATAACTTTGTTATTGAGCTGATGTAAAGCGGTGAGAAGGCAGAATCATTAGAACGCCGGACAAAATGCTTAGCGCCATTTTTTCTGACGTTATGTTCTGAGTTCAAATTTCACTGAGGTCGTATTTGCCTTTCATCAATTCAGGATCGATAAAATACGCACCAATTTCGCATTGGGGTCGATGTAATTGACTTACACACTCCCCTGAAATTGCTGGACTTGTTCCAATATTTGAAACCATTATTAGGCGGTATTTGGAACACAAATTAACATAAAATTTTAATGAGAAGTTTGTACCACAAAATTAGGGGCAGATTCGGGCAGATTCGGGCGGATTCGTATCAAAACGGATAAGAATATTAACCTACAAATATTGGAGTAATAAATTTGTCAAGGGAAAAGAAAAAAGACCCTCAACTTTGAATAGACGAATTCAGTTTACCAGCACTAAATCTTAAGATCAAAGTGTTAATCTCAAACTACAATCCTTCATTTTATCCATTATTTAATCTTCTAAAAGTCCTAAGTCCTACTTATAAGCTCTTATATAATAACAAAAATTCTATAAGCCCTCAAAACTTAATGCGAATAGTTTCCATGTAATCCTTCTAATAATCTATGAGTTTATTCTATGCAACAGAATAATGGGGGAAAATCAAAAGAAAGCAAAAAATATTCTTTTGAAATATAACTGAACTAAGATCTCCAAGGGTAGACTGATGGCGAACAGCTTTCAAAACAATTAACTGAATACTGTAGAGGGGCAGGGAATGGAAATCCGTATCTGGACAGTTAAAACAACGAGAACATTATTGACAGCATATCGCGGTTATTAATATAGACAAAAATAAAAGAAAAGAGAAAAAGAGATATTTGTGTTAGAGACAGACAAAGAAATACGAAATATGAACGAAAACAACAAGGGAGAAAAGAAAATATTTTGCTTCTATTTCCTTTAAACTGAGTAACGGTACATATTTGGTAAAGTAAAGAGGCTGAGAGTGGGAAATCTTTCCTGTTGTAATAGCCCAAAATATTATAGAATCATCGCACGCATACACACGCTCCTACGCATACACGCACACTCACACGCACACTCACACGCACGTACGCAAACATATGCTGATATATGCAGGAAAAAGCCCTTTATGCGGCCTAAATTCAGAGCGATACGAAATATGTAAGAATATGACTATTCATAGCCCACGCTTTCTCCTTCTCCCTCCCTCCCTCCCTCTCTTTTGCTTCACCGATATGCGTATGTCTGTGCGTGCGTTTGTGTGTGTGAGCATGTGTGTGTATGTGTGTGTCTTCGTATAAATACTTGCATACATACATATATATGTATATGTATGTATGTATGTATGTATGTATGTATGTGAAATAGTATATTATATGCATATCTATCTATCTATCTATCTATCTATCTATCTATCTATCTATCTATCTATCATTCTATCTATATATATGTGTGTGTGTGTGTGTGTGTGTGTGTGTGTATGCATGTATTTGAAATAGTATATTATATGCACACATATATGTATATATATGTAGGTACATGGCTCAGTAGAGCGTCGAGCTTACGATCGTGAGGTTATGAGTTCGATTCGCGGACCGGGCTGTGTGTTGTGTTCTTGACACTTTATTTCGTGTTGCTCCAGTTCACTCATCTATAGAAATGAGTTGCGACGTCACTGGTGCCAAACTGTATATCGGCCTTTGCTTTTTCCCTCGGATAACATCGGTGGCATGAAGAGGGGAGGCTGGTATACGTGGGCAACTGTTGGTCTTCTATAAACAAACTTGGCTGGACTTATGCCTTGGAGGAGAACCTTCTAGGTGTAATCCGATGGTTATTCGTGAGCAGAAGGGGTCTGTACTCAGAGATTTAATATTGCTCATTTCTCCTTTTTCGAGATCAGCGACAGTTTGTCACTGGAAAAAGCATGTAGTATTTTGCGTGTGGAATGAGTTTTCATCACTAGCTCGTGATTATCACACACTACCCAGAAACCCGGGTCTGTGTGTATCACGTAAGACTGGAGATGGAACGATGATTTCCCTACGCAAATACTAATCGGACACAGACAATGTGTCGTTAGCTAAAAACAACAGTAGCATTGTCCTCTGTGGGACCGCCACATTTAGTTGGCGATTATATTTTATGATATATATATATATATATATATATATATATATTATTGTGTCCGGCGAAAGTCATTCTCTTTTAGTGCCTTATTACTTAACACACTCACCGGTTCAATTTCCATTAATTTACTTATTTAGTTTTTCTAAAATTTTCGTTGCGTCTTGCAACCTCTTCAATAGTCGTTGACTCTTTCCGTTATCAGAGCTGCATTCTTTTTGTTTGTTTGTGCGCATGTGTGTGCATCAGTGTGCATCAGTGTGCATGTGTATACACATATGTATGTATGTCATTATTCAGTTTATTTCAAGATTTCTTGCCAATAAAGAACCGGTTTCTAACCTAGATCCAAGGTTCCTTCATTGGAATTTCAACGTCAACAATAGGGTATTTTTGTTTGTTTGTATGTATGTATGTATGTATGTATGTATGTATGTATGTATGTATGTAAGTATGTGTGCGCGTGTGTATGTGTGTATGTATGTATGTATGTATGTATGTATGTATGTATGTATGTATATGCATGTATGTGTGTGTGCATGCCTCCCTGTTTATTTCTGTGTTCCTTTCTGTCGAAGAGCGTAGGCTCGAAACGTAAAAGACTTTCTCACTTCCCGAGCGTTTAACTAATACACCTGTTTGTTGTTCACACACCCGTCTTCGTCTTTTGTTTTTTTGTAAATTCTCACTACATACATACATACATACATACATACATACATACATACATACACACACACACACACACACACACACACATATATATATATATATATATATATATATATATATATATGTATATAT
>NC_068982.1:124537230-124539879 GCF_001194135.2 Octopus bimaculoides
TATAGTACAAAAGAATATTAATATTTAGTTTAAGGCGGTGAGTTGGCAGAATCGGCGAAAATGCTTAGCATATACACACGCATATTTACATACATACACTAGCGTAGCTGAGGTGTGTAGGAGCGGTCCGCCCCAGGCGGCTCTTTTAAAGGTGCTCCACGTTTGGGTCTGTGTAGGCAACATTTTTTTCTGGGGTCCGAGGGCGGCAAGCGGAAGGGCCGCCCCGGGCGGCACACACTCTAACTACGCTAGTGCATACATAATACACACACGCGTATTTTGGCTATTGCACTGTTCTGTTATTTAGGAGTTTCTCCAACCTGTTGCTGGTCCCTCAACCAGATGTAGAATCAATCAGGCTCAAGAGTGAATCAGGCTCAAGTGAGCCACGCTCAAGAGAACATAACACTCTCCAATGGTATTGAGTACTTTTTCTCCCATCCCCTATCACCAGTGTCTGTGTGAAGGCGTGTGCAAATCTATCTATCTATCTATCTATCTATCTATCTATCTATCTATCTATCTATCTATCTCTGTCTGTCTGTCTGTCTGTCTGTCTGTATGTTTCTCACTTTCTCTCTCTGTATGTATGTATATGTGTATGTGTGTGTATGTATATGTATGGATGCGTGTATTTTTGTATGTCTATATATGCTTGTATGTATATATATATATATATATATATATATATGCATGTATGTATACACACGCACACGCACGCACACACACACACACACACACACACACACACATACACACATACATACATACATACATATGTGTGTATATATATATGTTAAGGCTATTGCATTATATAACATCGTAAGGCTACATTGATCACGTGTCTTTTCACATGCAGTATGGTGATTGAGTGCCAAACATTTTAGGAAATTTTCCTTATAAATTGTGATGACATGTAAGTCTTTAAATTTGACATTTAGACTTTGATAATTAACAGCTTTTTCCCTAAGTGGTCGAGCAGCCATTTTAGCAAAACTGAAAACGTTCTTTTAAAACAACAAAATTTTTATCTGAATTTATGTTTGTTGTTTTTTATATACTATGTTGAAATAAACAGAAGAAATTTTATGATTTTTGAATAATTATTGATTCTTCTTTTGAGTAGGATTTTATTCAGCAGATTTTAGATACGGTAAAAGATCTTTGAATATGTTTTATTCTATACTAGTTGTAGAGGGCGTAGCGTGTTCGTGGAACCTATGGCAAATGAATAAATGGCGCTCATAAATCCCACGAAATTTTCTTTATTGCAGATCGTTAGTGTTATGGTATTCAAACATGTTACTCGGAATAATAACTCTAATAATAACTCAGAATAATAAATCCAATATACATTTTAGGATGTTTATTTTATGAAGTATGTAAAACATTATGTATATAAACCCTTCCAAAAATGCTTTGAGATAACACTGGTATGGTCTCGAATTCTGAATCCAAAGTCTTGATGAGGGGAAAAAGACAGTTTGAGGCAGAGAGTGAAAGATGTTATAATCTGCGGACGACTGACGATGTTGACGATGAGGATGATAATGGTGATGATGATTATGATGATGATATACATACATGCATACATACATACATACATACATACATATCTACAAACAAACATACATGTTTGAAGTTAGGATAAACATAAGTTTATATGATTTGTTCCCAACGTACGTTTCCCCATTGTAGTTATTTGGAACATTGCATTAGATGTTCCAAGCGTAACTGAAATCATCAATGGCCATATTATTGCATTATATTACACAGATTAAATGCCTGAATATCATAAACGGTAATACAATTACATAGTAGTAAAAACAGACTGGTTGAAGATATTCTGCGTGGAGCTTTAAACTTACTTCAGTAGCAGGCGTACATCTAATTATAATTGCACACACCAGATTTGCTATATACCTTTTACGCTTTACTTGTTTCAGTTATTAGACTGTGGCCATGCTGGGGCATCACCTTCAAGAATTTTTAGTCGAACGAATCAATCGGTCTATGTTTGTGGTGGTGGTGGTGGTTGGTGGGGGGGGGGCGCTAGGAATGTGGCCTGGGTGTCAAGTGAGCGGAGACGCGAAAAAGCTTGGGAAGCACTAGTCTAAACCTTTCAATGACTGAAACAAGTAAAAGATAAAAATGAGAAAAGATATGGGACTTTTAAAATAATGTTTTGTTTGCTCCCATTTTTGATTATTTTTTCTTACAATTTTGAACTTTATTTTATGACAGTTTTCTCTTACTTCTGTCAATGCAAACTCTTCAATGATATTAAAATTTTCCGTTTCCTCACCGTTCAGTGCAGAGTAAGGTTAAAGCCGACAATCTTTCTTGGCTTACTGAAGCTCTCAAATATGATATGATCATGATATAAGCATTAAAAAAGAAAAAAAAACACCCTTGAAGCAATACAGATGAGGATGCCAATAAATAAATAAAAAAAACGTGAACAAGGCGTAGGAGTGGCTGTGTGGTAAGTAGCTTGCTTACGAACCACATCGTTCCGGGTTCAGTCCCACTGCGTGGCATCTTGTGCACGTGTCTTCTACTATAGCCTCGAGCCGACCAAAGCCTTGTGAGTGGATTTGGTAGACGGAAACTGAAAGAAGCTCGTCGTGTATATGTATGTGTGTATAT
>NC_068982.1:124539889-124541172 GCF_001194135.2 Octopus bimaculoides
TATATACATACATATATGTGTGTGTGTGTGTGTGTGTGTGTGTGTATATGTTTGTATGTCTGTGCTTATCCCCCCAACGTCGCTTGACAACCGATGCTGGTGTGTTTACGCCCCCGTAACTTAGCGGTTCGGCAAAAAAGCCCGATAAAATAAGTACTAGGCTTACATGGCCACAGTCAAACAAGTGAAACAAGTAAAAAAGTAAAAGAGTAAGCATCCAGATAACCAAGACTATATTATCCAAAAAGACAGTCGAATGTAGTTTTGAGCGAAATTTGGCTGCTATTTCTAGCAGGTGTATCGCATAAGATGTTTCCCCTGTAACTCATAAATTAAATAGTTCTGTTTAGTGAAAACTTATAGGAGTGAAAATATTTAAATAACTACATCCCTAAGCAAGTATGCCTAGAGATATAATTAAAAACATATCATTATGATGTCATTTATTGTAGGATATCATTCACATGTATTATCTTTTCCTCTACACTCCATCAGATTATTACAGATGTCATTTCTATGATTTACTATGAATTTTAGCCCCACCTCTAAGCAAACTGTTTCCGCTAAATATATCAGATAAGGTACATTACTTTCATTGGCCCGCGGGTCACAGGTCTATCCCAGGTTATAATTCAGTTAAGAAAACAGTTAAGATATGACGTAGCTGCAGAGGTATCTTTATCACATCCTCTATTTTTAAACGGTGACGATTCGTTCTCTGACAAGAAAAAGATGGGAGCGGTTCATGCTAAATTCTAAAAGACGGATACCAGAATTGTTTATGACACAGTCTTTAACAATGCTGCTGTCCTACACAGAGAGGCTGACACACAGACACATGCATGCATACATACACGCATGCACGCACACATGCACAAACAAACAAACATACACATTGTCACATTTTTTTTGTATCTTTAGTGTATGTGTGTATATCATGAACACGTAATATACATAAATATGTGCGTGCGTGTGGTCCGCCACAACATTCCTCCATGGCAAGATTTAATTTGTGTATACAAATTTAATTTGCGGTCCATGGGAAGAGCTGTTTTAACGATGCGTCCTGCCTAGCTCTTCGAAACGCCGGTGTTAAAACGGAGGTAGCTGATGAAGTAGAATGTTCTCTATGTGGCTTGTGTGTTTTCTCGTCTCTGTTTTGTTTGCAATGTCCTGTACCCAGATATGCACCTATACATACAGGTGGATGTCGGTATGTACATACCTGTACGTATATATGCATATATTTATATATTATTTATGTTATTATATGATGGAACGCC
>NC_068982.1:124541627-124542974 GCF_001194135.2 Octopus bimaculoides
TATATATATATATATATGTAGGTATGTACATATATGTATGTATATATGCATATATTTATATATTATTTATGTTATTATATGATGGAACGCCACGCATCCTTTTTCAAGTAAGTTTTATCTATTCGGCAAAATGTTTCATACTGAGATTTTTTCTTGCTCGAAAGAATACTTGCGAACGATATGATTATTACTGTTCGCTACAATTTCATTTCATTTGAGAACGGACGTGCATGTATAACCATATTGCTGTTGTTGATGTTGTCAAACGAATTGCTTTTTTTTTTATTTGCGTGGGCATTGCTCCTTTCGTCAGTCTAAACGAACAAAAGAATACATTCATACAGATAATGGTGAGCGGATTTAAGATAAAAAGAGGCCGGCGCCACCTTAGCAGAAGACATTTTTTCTCACTGAATAGTATCAAATCTTCTAAAGCAAGTTCGTTTTTGCTTTTCATCTCCAGTAGCCTTCTTCCTTCTGTATTGTTGCTTTCGTGTTTTTATTGAATCGGTAAATTTATCGTACACTTCGCTCGATCTTAAGAGCCGTATTCAGTTTCTTCAATTTTATCTGTTCCCAGTGAAAATAATTGTTTTTAATGTGTAACTTAATTGTTTTAATCTAATCTCATTAAATATCTCTAGAAGATTCTAGAAATTTCATTTTAGGTTTATTCAAACTTTATTCATCGTAATCTCCATATAAATAGTAATAATGATAATAATTGACCAGCACGACAAATACTAAAATTATCATACATGATGATAATGCTGCTGCTGATCATGATGACGATTATGATGGTGGTGATGATGATGATGAAGATAAGGAAGAGTAAGAAGAAATAAAAGGAGATGATGATGTTGATGATGATGACGACGACGACGATGATGATAATGATGATGATGATGATGATGATGATGATGATGATGATGATGATGATGATGATGGTGTGATGATGAGGAAGTCGGTTTCGGTGATGAATATTCTAGCGGTTCCATCGACTCAACTACCAACTCTTTCAGTTTTATTCTAAATGGCTGAGTATTTCTTAGACATTTGTATTTTTGAAATACTTCCCAGGAAGAATTAGTATTAGCATGTTACATTATATGACAAAGGTGGGTGGTCTCTTCAATTACAGGTTTCTTTCCATTTAACGTGTTTCCATAAGTTTCCGTCTATCTCATTTCGCTCACAGCGAATGATTCAATGCAAGACTAAGGTAGAACACAATTATTGAAGGTATCTCGGTGTTAGATCGAACCCGGCATCTAAGGATTAAGAAATGAACCATTTCCTTATTCAACTGTGCCTGCATATATATATATATATATATATATATATATA
>NC_068982.1:124543319-124543890 GCF_001194135.2 Octopus bimaculoides
TATATATACACAGGGTGCGGTGAATAAACTGTCGTCTAAATTACGCAAAAATGAAAATAACACTGACATCTCATTTTAACAGATATATTTACCAAAAATACATAAAAATATCTTGAAATACTAAAGAATAAATTTATTCAATAAAATCCCCATTGGCTTCAGCCATGGCCTCCAGACGACTTCATAATCTCCTGCAACCCTTTTAGACGATCTTGTTTAAGTTGGTGAATGGTGCCATAATCCTTGTCTTCAGTTCATCTTTGGTGTTACAAGGAGTTTTGTTGGTATCTCGCTCAACTGCATCCCACACATAATAATCAAGGAGGTTGCAGTCTGGGGAGTTAGGTAGCCAGATGTTAGGGGTGATGTAGTCGCAGAAATTGTCTGACAGCCATGACTGGGTTCTCCTGCTTGTGTGGCATAGTGCAGAGTCCTGTTGCCAGATGTAGGGTCTTCAAGCAGCCACCCTCTTGACCCAGGACAGCACTACCTCCTTCAGGCACATGATATATATATATATATATATATATATATATATATATAAACAAATAGTAAATGAGTATATGCATAT
>NC_068982.1:124544206-124545225 GCF_001194135.2 Octopus bimaculoides
ACACACACACACACACACACACACACACACACACACACACACACACACACACACACACACACACATATAAATAAATATGTATACATGTATGTATGTAAGTATGTATGTTTGTATAGATATAGATGTATATACATAGACATTCTCACAAATTCACACGCATACATTCGCGCTCACAAAAGCACTCACACACACACACAATATTCATATGATGAATATTTTTTTTTATTTTACTCTAACATAGCATCTTCAAACACGACATCAAAGCCAAAATACGTCAATAACTAGATTTCAAGAAGTGTTATGAGATTATAAAATGTAAACCCAATCCTCTTTAAAACCATAGAAACATCACATATGTAATGCATATGTACATACTTTACCTTGGGAGAAGATCCTATTTATACCCTTTGGCCATCAGCGGACTCAGTTTACGTGACTAAGTGTGGAGTGTATTTTAAAGGAAAAACTGTCGTCATGCCAAAGACTGAACTTAGATGTTTAACGAATCAATGATTGTTAGACATTTTAAGAACATGTCCTTGAGTGTTCTGGCATCGCGATTCTTTGTCCACATGCAACTTTACACATACATATACACGAATATGTGTGTCTATATATGCATGTATATTATATATGT
The DNA here is from genome assembly GCF_001194135.2 of Octopus bimaculoides. Taxonomy (NCBI): domain Eukaryota; kingdom Metazoa; phylum Mollusca; class Cephalopoda; order Octopoda; family Octopodidae; genus Octopus; species Octopus bimaculoides. The sequence continues at coordinate 124,544,844 of NC_068982.1, forward strand.
ATGTGCATGTGTATTTAAGTATAATATATATTTTATTTTATTTTATTTATATCTATATATATAAAAATGAGAATGTGTGTCTGTCTGTCTGTCTGTCTGTCGGTCTGTCGGTCTGTCTGTCTGTCTGTCTGTCTGTCTGTCTGTCTGTCTGTGTAAATCCCTAAAACTCGAGAACTACGCAACCAATTTCATTCAAATTTTACACATGCCTTACTTAGGGTTCCAGTTGTGTTTTAGTCCAAAAAAAATTATTAACTTCTTGCAGAGTTCGAGCACACGGCAACATAATATCTCCTCCACTATTTAAGTATTACGTGTCAAAAGTGAAACAAAAACACTCATGTCAAATACTTTCACTTTAAAAATGAAACTATTCCACTAA
>NC_068982.1:124545970-124548986 GCF_001194135.2 Octopus bimaculoides
TGGTCTTCTCTTGGAAGAGCCCTGCTTCTCACATGGACAACTGTATGTTGGCTGCTCAAGAGAGGGCAGCAACAAAAAACCTATTTGTATATGCTCCACAAGGGAAAACAAGGAACATAGTTTACAATGAGGTGTTATAATCACAACAGCAAGAAAGTATGTACATGATCACCTTCTTTTACGAAACTTCATTGACTTTCATATATTTATATTGATATACATATATATACGTGTGTTTGGGTGCGTGTGTGTATATACATTTCTATATATAAAGATGATGCGTAGTCTAGACGGCGTTTTTAGATTTCATTATTCTCTTTAACCCGGGCAACGCCCGGTATTTCTGCTAGTAGTATATATATATTTCATATATGTATTATATCTATTTTATATATGCATCATATCTACTATCTGTCCGTCTATCTATCTATCTATCTATCTATCTATCTATCTATCTATCTATCTATCTATCTATCTATCCATCCATCCATCCATCTATCTATCTATCTATCTATCTATCTATCTATCTATCTATCTATCTATCTATCTATCTACATGTATTATGTACATTCTTTTACTCTTTTGTTTCACTCATTTGACTGCGGCCATGCTGGAGGGGTTTTTTAGACGGAGAAATCGACCCCAGGACTTATTCATTGTAAGCCTAGTACTAATTCTATCGGTCTCTTTTGTCGAACGTGTGTTTACCGGCTATAGTAGCTTTTATCGGCTATAGTAGAAGACACTTGCCCAAAGTGCAACGCAGTGGAACTGAACTCTAAACCATGTGGTCGGGAAGCAAGTTACTTATTTCTTATATTTCTTTATTGCCCTCAAGGGGCTAAACATACAAGGGACAAACAAGGACAGACTAAGGGATTAAGTCGATTACATCGACGCCAGTGCGTAACATGTACTTAATTTATCCCGAAAGGATGAAAGCAAAGTCGACCTCGGCGAAATTTGAACTCAGAACGTAGCGGCAGACGAAATACCACTAAGCATTTCGCCAGGCGTGCTAACGTTTCTGCCAGCACACCACAAGCTTCTTACCACACAGCTACGCGTGCACCTATGTATGTATGTATGCATGTATGTATGTATGTATGTATGTATGTATGTATGTATGTATGTATGTATGTGTGTGTGTGTGTGTGTGTATGTATGTATATATGTATGTATGTGTGAATACATATAGATGTATAGTTCTATCAGGCTGTTTTAAATCTGAAAACGTGCCTTCCTGAAGTAGTCCATCAGCCTTGTTCTTAGGAACAAAGACACCGGAATACACACATATACACGCATGTAGACATACAAACACACATACATACATACTTACATACACACATACATAAATGCACAAATGCATAAGCACATACACCCGCCCGCATACTCTGGTACAGGCCCCCATATATATATATATATATATATATATATATATATATATATATATATATATATGTATGTATATATACACATACACATATGTATCTATACACATATGTATGTATGTATATGTAATTATCACGGCCATCACTTTCGAGCGAACATACCATGGTAAAACGTAGCATGAAGTTGCGAACAGGCATCGATAAGCTTTCTACTGCCACTCTTCGGTAGGTGGAACAGTTGGACGCAGGGAGAAGGATGCACTAGCATTGTGGCTCATTCCAGCCGAGGAGACTGGAGCAACACAAAATTATATGCTTTAACATTGTAATTGAGAGCCCAGTCTCAAATCCACTAAGCCGTGCACCTTTACTCACACACGCACACATGCATACTACTTTACCTACAAATATCTGACACGATCCCTAGAATTAATAAGAGGAGAGCTTCATCTAGTTCCCATGACTTATAAATGACTAAGATTATAAGATCCCATTTGAATGGGACGCCGGTTCGTCTCAAGGATAACGTAGTTATTGCTGAATACAGCTAAGTGGATTGTAGTAACGTGTTTTACTCAAGAGCACAATGCACCGCTCGATCCAGGAATTGAAACCACGATCTCAGGACCACTCTAAACACCATGCCACGCGAATTCACTCATACATATCCACGAATGTAAATGGACATGCATAAATTATCTCTTTAGTATTTACGGTTTTCGATAGATAGAAAAACATATCAAAGGAAAGATGCAGAAATTGAATTGGAAATAGTTGAATTGTAAAACGGCATTGAAATTTCTCTCGGTTTCAGGCTAAGTCAAAGATCATCTTCATGAATCATCGAAATTATACGGAAATATAGCAAGATGAGTGGACAGAATTTGTACGGAGCGTTGCTATAGAGACAATAATACGTGATATATATTGTACAAACGGATATAACATATCGATGCTAGAATGGACAGCACACATGGAACAAGAAGATTCCCGGAAACATGTGAGAATCGAAGAAACCAAAGGAAAATTGGGCAGAAGCTTAGCCAATAAATAGCTTCTCTTAAATAACAGCAACGTATTTCATTAGAAATACGACTGTTTTCGATCGGTTATTGTTATAGGTTATACCATGTCCAATATAGTTTATGGCATGTAAAAGGAAAAACTGCAGTTAGTGTCCTTTATATCGGATATTCACTGTTGTTTAACAACTTCAAAGCTGGAGAGCGTAGCAGTAACAGAAGAATCTTAAGAAACGGAGCAGAAGCAATAACAAACGCTATCTCACGTATACAACAACAACAACAACGACAACCAAAGTACATGACACATCAGCCGTAGTAGTTGTGGTGATAGCAGAAGCAACAACATTTCTCTGTTTGTTATGTAAGAGGAGTTAACTAGTTGTAAAGTACTTGAGTTTCAACTCTAGAATATAAATATAAATAGCACAATATGAAACGGTAGCTATGTGTGTGCGCACACACCTACATGCCAACGCGCATACATGCACACATACGTTAAATAAAAGTACACACAGACACACACACACACACACACGTATCTATACATTTCTCCCCTCTCTTTCTCATATATATATATGTATATGTGTGTGTATATAT
>NC_068982.1:124549358-124550043 GCF_001194135.2 Octopus bimaculoides
TGTGTGTGTGTGTGTGTGTGTGTGTGTGTGTGTGTGTGTGTGTGTGTGTGTGTTTGTGTATGCATTTGTCTCCCAATATCGCTTGAAAACTGGTGTTGGTGTATTTACGTCTCTTCAACTTAGCAGTTCGGCAAAAGATGCTGATAGAATAAGTACCAGGCTTAAAAGTGATAAGTTCTGGGGACGATTCGTTCGACTAAAGTTCTTCAGTTCAGTGCCTCAGCATGGCCGCAGTCTAATGACTGAAACAAGTAAAAGATAAAACGTATATATATAATATACACATATACAAATATTCATTCACACACATGCGGTGAACTTTCCCTTGACCATCGTGACAGAGGGGCACCAAAGAAGAGTTAGAAGACCTGTTTGAAAACAACCCTTGCTGGGTGTCATATCAACTAATGCCAGTGGTCCACTGTAGCCGAGGACCATGACACTTGACGTCTCACTATCAACCATGTTGTCTCCTCTTCCGAAAGCAGTCATAGGGCCACTCTCAGTGACAAAAGGCGCAGGAGAAAGAACCACAACACAACGTCATCAAATCCAGACAAGACCAGACCTTCAACTGCAGTCATTGCGGCCGTGCCTACATGTCCCGCATTGGCCTTGTCAGCCACGAGCATACCTGCAGTCAACGTGGACCAGTATATATATATATATATATATATATATATAT
>NC_068982.1:124550103-124555087 GCF_001194135.2 Octopus bimaculoides
ATATGTATGTATGTGTGTGTGTGTGTGTGTGTGTGTGTGTGTGTGTGTGTGTGTGTATACATAAGAACGTCGAAACTCAGTACACACGAACACGCTCACATTTGTATATGTGGAATCGGTAAGTGAAGTAGGGAAAGAATTATTAAGCAAAGGAGCGACGTTCTAAATTCTCAGCGTTTAAAAAAATATTCTTCGTTCATCGAACTTTTCCTTTTAGTGAGAGAAAGCAAAACTTCAAGCAGCAAGCGTTGAAAAGGGGAGATAATTTGAAAGAGTTAAGAAATAAGCTATGAAAGTTAATATGCAAGCTTAGGCCGAAAGTCTGTTCAAGGGGGGACAACTAAAATTATATTTCGGTCTATTAGATCTCATCAGCATAGTAAAGTTTGCTGCCAAAAATTTTTGCATATACAAAATAATTACGAAGAATTTTTGACCAGCACAATTTTCATAAGAAATAAAATGAGGTTAAAGGAAATAATCATTGCTTGTATAATTGCCCTAAATCAAATTCATTTAACTTTTGTCGAACCTTCTTGGTAATGTCTTTCCATAAAAAAATGTATTAACTACGAAACATTTATACCCATTCCCCTCCAAACATAACAGACACTGACGAACACACACTCTTACACGGACACTCCCCACACACAGCGTGCATATTCACACACATAGATATACGGTCGCTGCTGAGGCAACTTTTCGTTTTCCACTGATTTATTGTGTTTTTACCATAGCAAGTCGACAAGACGATTACCGCAGTATATGGCCTGGCAACGGTGTACATGCATTAAGTATGATACGTAGATAGCTATTTTAATTTAATACTGCATCAATAGCATGTATCGAATTTTTATTCCTCAGCGTGGCAAAGAAAATCTCGTCCGGGCATATTGGTGGAAAAAAATTTTGTCCAGGCATGTGGCAGGCTGAAAAGGCCCCAAAAGGCTGAAATACTTCCGGAGTTCTCGCTAGCCGCCGCTGGCGGAGTTTTACGTCTCCTTCCAATATGTATTTTGCTTTTAGCACACATCCATAAGAGATGTTATCTCTGGACGAAAACTGGAGTAACTGGCCTATCAACAGTGTACATACATTAAGTATATGCACGCGCGCGCGCACACACTCGTATGAAATTATATTTATACATATACATAAACGTATATGTATATATGCATGTATAAATATATATATATACATACATATGTATGTGTATATATATACATATACATACATATATATACAAACATTTATATGTATGTGCATATATCTACAGATGTTTACGTGTAATATGTATGTATATAAATGTAATGAACACATGTATATATATATAATATAAGCATGTCAGCATGTATAAATGGGTATATGAGTGTAATTATTTTTAAGCACATCCGGTATTGAAATAGTTGTGTAATTTTAAATAAATGGCCTGCCTTAATCAGAGAGTGTCAATTTCCTGTTTAGACCAAGGACGCAACAAGAGAAGACAAACTGTGTGAACAGAATATGTTTTGACTTGCTGCAAAAGAAATACAGCTCTTGGAGTCAAGTATGTGTGTGTATGTGTGGGTGTGTGTGAGGGTGTTTGGTGACGGTGCGCATATGCGCATGTGGGTAAGTATCGTGTAAAGTTGACGTGAAACCAGTGATAAATGTATGGGAGCTGTCATGTATTGGTAAGTCGACGAGAGACCAATGTATAGGAGGTGACATGCGCATGCGCACATGTGTATACCCGCATCCATATTTGCCTCTGTGTGTGTGTGTGTGTGTTGATATCTATCTATCTATCTATCTATCTATCTATCTATCTATCTATCTATCTATCTATCTATCTATCTATCAGTATATCGTTTCTCTAAAACTTGTTTCAGTCATTAGACTGAGGTCATGCTGGGGCACTCTCTTGAAAAATTTTAGCCGAACGAATTGACCCCAGGATTTACTTTTTTAAAATCTGGTACTGGTGGTATTTATCCTATCCCTCTCTTTTGCCGAACCGCTATGTTACGTGAATGTAAACATACCAACGACGGGTTTCTGTCAGTTCCCATCTACTAAACCCGCTCATAAGGTTTCGGTCGTCCCGAAGCTATAGCAGAAAACACTTGTCCAGATTGACACGCAGTGGCTGAACCTGCAACTGTGGGGCTGGGAAGCAAAGCAAATTTATTACCTTACAGCCACACTTGCATCATACATACATACATACATACATACATACATACATACATACATACATATATACATACATACAAACATGTTATTGGCACTCCGTCGCTTACGACGTCGAGAGTTCCAGTTGATCCGATCAATGGAACAGCCTGCTCGTGAAATTAACGTGAAAGTGACCGAGCACTCCACAGACACGTGTACCCTTAACGTAGTTCTCGGGGGATATTCAGCGTGACACAGAATGTGACATGACTGGCCCTTTGAAATACAGGTACAACAGAAACAGGAAGATAGAGTGAGAGAAAGTTGTGGTGAAAGAGTACAGCAGGGTTCACCACCATCTCCTGCCGGAGCATCGTGTAACTTTAGGTGTTTTCGCTCAATAAACACTAACAACGCCCGGTCTGGGAATCGAAACCGCAATCCTACGATCGCGAGTCCGCTGCCCTAACCACTGGGCCATTGCGCCTCCACACACACATACAAACATACATACATACATACATACATACAGTCATGCATACATACATACATACATACATACATACATACATACATACATACATACATACAAATGTCATCACTGTATTATCTACCGATGAGAAATGATGTAGCTAGGATATTGTATAACGAGATCCGTCGAAAGGATAACCCCGAGAACAAAGAAATAAGAACCCACAATATAGTGGAAGCCATAGTCACTCATAATACAAAAGGAGTACTGGTGGAATGTCCCAGTGAAAACCTCAATAAAATGTAAACACAATAGGCCTGATATAATGATTTGGGATAGAGAAGAGAAACAGTGTACAGTTGTGGAAATTAACTGCCCAGCGGATGTTAACATAAAGCTGAAGATCAGTGAAGAGAATACCTACGCCGAACTATTGAGAAATTTGAAGTTGCTCTATCCAGATTAGACGTTCAGGTTTATACCTGTAATTATTGGGGCCCTGGAATATGTAACACACTGCCTAAATACCAATCTTGAGAAATTAGGCTTCTCAATACCAGAAAGGAGAAAGCTGATTCGAAGATTACAGATCCAAGTCATCGCTGGAACTGTAAAAATCTGTAAAACTTTCCAGAAGTTTATCATTTACATATATACGAGCATGTCTAGATATGTAAATATATGCATGAGAAGACATACATAAAACAAAACATACAAAGCTGCACGTATACATACATACATACATACATACATACATACATACATACATACATACGTGCATGCATAGAAGTGGTCATTACAAGAACTCGGTGAGATAGAGGTTCGATCTCGCAAGCTTCTCAGTGTCACAGGAAACTACAACACCAATGGAGATATAGGCACGCTTTACTTTCCATGCAAGGATAATGGCCGTGATCCTAAATCTGTATTGATGTCATATGAAGCACGGATTGTGAAACAACATCTGCAGCAAAGGAAGAAGTTTGTGACCACAAAACTAACAACGTTATTAGAATAGCTAATAGAGGGGAGGTATGAAATAGGAGCTGATACAGACCTCTCCCCAGGGAGCATTGGTAAAAATCTATATATTAGAAAAACAGAAAAAAATGGAGCAGTTAACTGAGAAGATAGTGCATGTGTAGTTGGTACGTAAAACACAAGCCATAGATGGGACTGATCAAGTCAAAAGCTCGGCATGGAATACCGACAAGTTTATGACATCTCAATATGAAGGCTACATCTATGTAGTCCAACAACAAGAGATCCTCACAAAATACCTACAGCAAACAGAAAACGTTGACAGACAAAAAAATGTAGGCTTTGCAAAACCAAGACTGAAGACATCACCCTAGTTATTGTCAACAGCAAGAGAATGTCTTCCAGATATCATCTTCCCATGAAGCATAATGCGGTGGTCAGAACGGTGTGGAACAGGATAACAAAACAGAAAATACCTACAAAGTCGATTATATTGAGACTGACGGGTCAAAAGAATACTGGTGGAACTTAATAACTAAAACAGCCATCAAGTTAAAACACAACTGGCCAGATATTGTTGTGTGGAATCACAAAGAAAAGATATGCTCTGTTGTGGAAATCAGCTGCCCTCTGGACACAAATGTGTTTAGAAAAGAGAAAGAGGACATCTATGGATTATTGATAAAGAGTTTGCAAATCCAGTACTCAAGATACACTTTCATCTTTATACCTATTATTATTGGAGCAACAGGATACATACCAACGCATCTGGAACAAAGCATGACTGAACTTGAGATCTCATGGGGGAAAATGCAAATTGTTAGTTCATATGCTACAAGAGTTCACGATATCTGGAACTATAAAAATCTGCTAGACTTGACCCGTCAAAATTTACTCTAAAATTAAAAAGAAAACAAGAATAAGCATATACACATAAGCATGCGCGCGCGCACACACATATATGCATGTATGCATGTATGTATATGGAGGCGCAATGGCCCTGTGGTTAGGGCAGCAATCTCGCGGTCATAGGATCGCGGTTTCGATTCCCAGACCAGGCATTGTGAGTGTTTATTGAGCGAAAACACCTAAACCTCCACGAGGCTCCGGCAGGGGATGGTGGCGAACCTTGCTGTACTCTTTCACCACAACTTTCTCTCACTCTTACATCCTGTTTCTGTTGTACCTGTATTTCAAAGGGCCAGCCTTGTCACACTGTGTCACGCTGAATCTCCCCGAGAACTACGTTAAGGGTACACGTGTCTGTGGATTGATCAGCCACTTGCACGTTAATTTCACGAGCAGGCTGTTCCGTTGATCGGATCGACTGGAACCCTCGTCGTCGTAAGCGACGGAGTGCCAACAACAAGCATG
>NC_068982.1:124557716-124558527 GCF_001194135.2 Octopus bimaculoides
AAAGAGATAGAAGGGAATTTGAACGGAGATTTGCGCTGAATGAATTAGAACGTGTGTGTCTAAGTCATTAGAAGAAAGAAACGGGAAAACTTAAAGTATGAGAGAAAGAGATAGAGGAAAATAGAAAAAGATAGGGGCAAATTAATGGAATTAATGGAACAAGTGAAGGATAAGAACTTTTGGTCTCGAGAGACACAGAAGGAAAGAAAAAAAGACAACAATATAATTAATGAATAATTAATGAATTGACACGATATTCATATTTTAAGTTGTGTGTTTGAACTCGTCTCTGGCTTGTATCTGTCTTCTATTTTTTGGCCATCGGTGTTGGCAATTATGCGCAAGTTCATAACAAATACAGGAATAACAAGTACCACCACGACCACGACGACCACCACAGTCAATAATACACACACACACATACACACACACACACACACACACACACACACACACACACACACACACTGTGGTATCAAGAGAGGAAAAAATATCGTAAAAGTCAAATGAAAAAAAACTGCAAAAGACTCATATCGTACGACTTATAGTGTGTGTATTTATCTGAAAGAAAAAAAATTACCATCCCGAGATATAACAAAATCTGTTTCAACACACGATTTCACATCGGGAATCTTGCAAAACTAATTCATAAATGCAACTGCAAAAGAGATAGAAGGGAATTTGAACGGAGATTTGCGCTGAATGAATTAGAACGTGTGTGTCTAAGTCATTAGAAGAAAGAAACGGGAAAACTTAAAGTATGAGAGAAAGAGATAGAGGAAAATAGAAAAAGATAGGGGCAAATTAATGG
>NC_068982.1:124558957-124567265 GCF_001194135.2 Octopus bimaculoides
TATATATAAATACATACACACAAATATAAATGCATATATATATAAATGTATACACACACACACATATATATACTTACATAGGTACACACATACATTGATACATGCTTACACACACGCGCGTGCACATACACACACACACACACACACACACACACACACACACACACGTATCATCGAAGTAATGTATTAGTATTTCTCCAGAGAATTGTAAAGGCTACTTGTTCAGACGTTCCAACAATCATCTCTTTTGTGTGCAAACATATTTCAGGGTTTAATCAATTATACAGATGGAAACCTACACATGCATACTGATGCACATAGATATAAGTACATCGGCTCCTACCTATGTCTACACAAAGAGGCAAAACCGGAGCTATTCACATACGACGTGTTTCTGTACATCTAACCAATGGACAATAGAAAGCAGTGTGTAGTTTCTCACGAACACATTCGTACCCTCACGGATGTGTCTACATACATACATACATACATACATACATACATACATACATACATACATACACGTATATATAAACACATACGTACACACACATATACATATACATAGAAAGACGTTTTCGTACGATTACATAACGAATGCATCTGTACGTGGTCGCTCGAGCTACTAGAAATAACAGCCCAATCTATTTAAATCATACTACAACGTCTCAAAAAAGGAAGGACATATTGGACGATAAAAAAGACCGTGTGAATATGTTTGGAATACTTTTTCTTTATCTTCTTTTTTAGCCGGGTGGGAGGGCAGTGTCCATGATCCTTCACAGAGTCTCTGGGACTGGTGTGATTGAAGGATAGATGGATGAATGGATGAATGGATGGATGGATGGATGGATGGAGGAAGGGGGAGGAGAAGTATTCTCAAACCGAAAACTTGGTCTGAATGCTTCCAAGAGAAAGGACTCTTCTAACAGCACCCAAGGGGCTTGGGTGACGGTGTTAAAGCTGGTGCCGGATTGCCTACTATCACCCTTGTAGGTCATTGCAGGGTTCGAATTCAGAAAAGAACGAATTGGTACCGTATTCATATGCCACAAGGTATCTGGTCTGGCATTCTTACAGTTCCACTAATCCATCACTCAAGATTGGTACTGCTTTTGTCGATCCTCAAAAGGAGAAACGACATAGTTGATCTCGTAAGGATTCGAATTCAGGGCGCGCGGAGAGTCGAAACAAAAACCACAGGGCATTCTGTTTGATACTCTAACGAACCTTCCGATTCGCCGTCTCAAATCACAGGTTTGCGCAGTCTGGTTGAGCAAGGGTTAATCAAAAACTTACACTCACACACACACACACATTCATACATACATGCGCGTACACAGCAGCAGGCGCAGTAACAACAACAATAACGTCGACGACGACGACAACAACAACAACAACAACAACAACAACAACAGCAACAGCGTATGCTTATTTTCTTTTATGAGCAATTACTTAAGATGTCAGCCGAAGTTATAAGAGGCTACTTCCGGTGGCGTTAACATTATTCTCTGAAATTTATGTAACACAGCACATATGACAACTAAGAGTTTACAGTGGACTTTATGAAACGCCCATTTATCATTAATAAGGCGAAGCTAAACTTTATGCGGGACTTAATCAATGCAATACAACACGACTCTCATATTGTTCTCTATTTTCCAGAGTGTTTTTTAACATGATGAATTAATCAGAGAAGAAAGGACAGCGGCCATGACCCCTTTTCTGGGCCTCAGGTACTGGCAGAGGAATAGGGGAATTTATCTTCTTACAAGAAGCCAAGCCCAAACGCTTGCGATAGTGTAGACTCCACTAAATGTATCCAAGGCTCAGGTAGTGATGTAAAACAAAGTAACGAATGAAATTTAGTACCGAAGAATAGGACGGCTCTTTTGACAGGCTTCCATACCATTTCTATCCACAAACGTTTTTTAAACAAGCTTTTGGTCGATTCAAGGGCTTTGGTACAAAATATGTGCTACATTACCGTACCATTTAACTGCGAAATTAAATTTCATGGTTATTCCACTAATGATGTTAAAATATTTACAATATAATAATAATAATAATAATAATAATAATAATAATAATAATAATAATAATAATAATAATAATAATAATAATAATAATAATAATAAATAAATAAATAAATAAATAAACGAATAAATAAAATAAATAAAAAAAATAAAAAATAAAAAAATAAAACAAAATGAAAATAATAGAATTGATATTTTCTGCAAGTCATGTTACCTCAGTAAACCTGATAGGGCTCAGAAAATATTTTCAAACTTGACATTCCTAAAAAAAAGATAACATGTGCAGCTGGTCTCATGGTGTAATGGTTAGCACTCTGGACTTTGAATCCAGCGATCCGAGTTCAAATCTCGGTGAGACCTACCGGTTTTTTTTTTGTTCAGCCCATGCCTGTATAGAAATCAGACCGTAAATGATGAAGGTATTTTATGATGATTGGTATACAAAACGACTTTTGAGTGGATATATTTGATTTCCGCAGTAAAAAAAACTTAAAAGACCACATGTTCCCGAATGTCTATATTATCCAAAAAACTTCATCGTCATTTCATTGGAATTATCTCCCCTGATTGATGGCTCTTGTTTTAGATTTTCCCCATCCACCGAAATTTTTGGCCTTGTGCCAAAATTTGAAACCAATATTTTCAGGCGACAATATTTATTGTAATTTGGGGAAAGTTATAATTTACCCTACATTTTATCCTCTTGAGTGTTATATTTACCATGTCATAACTGTCCATGAAATTAATATTTGTATTATAACGGGAAAATTCAATATGATTTAATGTAAAGGTGACATGATTTTAGATATTCATATTGTGTCTCTTATTTTATAACGTGTATCTCGAATACATTTTTGTTTTTAATTTGATGCTCTGTATCTAGTGTTTCCTTGACAACTAGTTCTAAATGATAATTTGAAAGGGAGATATGATCCAGTATTTCTATTCTTTTGATTGACAGGGCAATTTGCGTGGGATGAAAGAAGTTGCTGTTGCTGCTCTTGTTGTTGTTACGGTTTAGTCCCACTTAAATCCTGATCGAACAGAACTATGATCAAAGACGTTCCAGGATATTTTTTTTTGTAAGGAATCCGGGGTTACATTATCCAGCGGATCCATTTCTAAAACAGTAGGATGTTATTTGCGGGAGATTTTGTGACTGTTTCTAGCAGATCGAATGACAACGTAGATGCTTCCTCGTTGGTTTGTATTTCTTCATTGATTTGACGGTTTGTGGTATTTAGTTACAGTTAATTTACAGTCGGAATTAAAACATAAATGGGATCAACTATATCTCCCCTCCTGGGTTGGTAAAATAAGTAGGCAATTCACTTGATAAAACTCCTGGTGTCATAAGTAACGACCTTTTTATTTTCGATCTTACACGAAACAATATGTCTGCTGCTTTTGTTAAATACCTCCCTGCATTTATATTTGTTGTCGATACACACCAGTGCTCTAGAGGTGCACTAATATATTATAAATGTTGATTTCAAATTTTGGCACAAGGCTAGAAATTTAGGGGGAGGGGGCAAGTCGATTACATCGACCTTAGTGCTCAACCAGTACTTATTTTATCGACTTCAAAAGGATAATAGGCAAAGACAATCTGAGCGGAATTTGAACTCAGAACGTTAAGACGAACGAAACGCCGATAAGTATTTTGCCCGACATGCTAACGATTCTGACCGCTTACCTCCTTTGTTTATTAATAAATATTGAAAACACTATATTGGACGAAAGAGTATCTATATTATCTGAAACTACCATATTCAGCTAGCATGTTAGAAGCAATAAATTGTGAATGAGCGTGGGAGAAAAACATCGTTGGCCAGTAGGAATATATTTTAATTACAGAGTTTAAGTTTCCTGTGTAACTATCACATTTGTTGATATTTCAAATGTTACGTAAAAGGAAGAAAGATAAGCAGGTAAACAAATATATTTTACTCTAAACTAAGAAGATTATATCAATTACTAGCGTTTATAGACATTCTTACATTTCAAATTGTTTCCAGCGTATTTTTTAGAAATACTACTGTCAGAGAAGGAATGATGTAATTACTTATAGAATGTAAATAACTCTAGTTAAGGAAATGGAATTGCAGGGAATACAGAAGTATGTTTATCTGTATGAAGAGTATAAACATTTTCAATCGGTCTACACTGTTGGTGCAGGATTAAGTGTAGCTTTTAGTTGGTTCGTTTAGAGTTATTTTTCTTATATTGACTGGCAATATGTTACATTCAAATTTCACAGTTGGGAAAACTTGATTCTGTGATCTTAATAACTTTCATCTAATATTTCAGAACAGGAAATGATCATCAAAGATTTCCACTTATCCGTCTATCCAGCCATTTTCTCCGCCCACTAATCCTATGAGGATCGTGGTGGCAGAGTCCTTAGATACCTCCGCCATAAGTTTCTTTCGGAAGCAACTGTCATAACACTTTCTGGATGGATTATCAAGCGTAACCTACAGAGACCATGAATATTATCCAGCCATTTCGTTCATGACTTACCTTTCAGTTTCCTGCTCATTGTTTCGCCTTGAAGAATCCATCGTGCGATTCTTTCTGGCGACATTCTAATCATATGTCTGTAGTACTGGAGCTGTGACTTCTCAATACAGAGAAGCTGCAGTTCGACCTGGAGTGACTCTCTGCAGCGCAACGTTTCTCAAGAGACCCTTCAGTGGAACCCATTTTATTATCCAATGAATATAACCCCTTAGTCAAAGTGTGGAAATACTACATCTTTATTTAATTTGGACAACCAAAAGTAAGATGATACGCAACTGTTACCAGTTTCTTCTTTTGGTATTTTCCTTTTATAGTTTCCACTGACAAAGTATTGATCGTATGTAACCAATAACAAGTCATAAGCTTCGAGTTATCAATTTACATCTGATGAGTTTTGAGTGATGAGTTTTGAGTGACTACAGAACGCTTTATCCTTACATTTTTTCTCACTATACTTTAAGAGTTCTGCTCTTTGCTGTATATTTATCTTTTAATCAATATTTGCTTCTGATATATTTAGCCTTTTCGTCTATAAATGTAGATTTACGTCTTTTGCATTCTTTTTATGAATACAAAACCCTTGTTATAACCTTATATTTATTCAATTTTTGTAAATCTCTATTGCAAATAGACATTTGGTGTTTATGCTAATTATTTCATTCTTGATAATGAGTTCATTTCTTTATATTAACCATATTTCTTAATATTGTCTTTCTGTCTTCCCCTTGCGAGATGAATTAATATTTCTCACTCCATAAATGTCTTATTTATGTAATTTAAAGTTACGTTTTCATTCCACTGTTTACTGAACGTAGTTTTAGAATATTTATTAAATTCCTTGCTTATATCAGTTGTTAATATAGTTGAGTTGGTATTTCTTGGCTGTTTGCATATGTGTGTCTGAGTGCAGATACATACATAAATACATACATACATTAATACATACATGCATGTATAAATAAAACATACATACATATGTACGTAGGTATATACGTACGTACGTATTTATGCGTGTATGTATGTATATGCACACACAATGTATGTTTTCTTTTAAATTTCACTTCAGTTTCAATAAGCCGCTGCAAGAGGAAACAAATGAATTTCTCTCTGGCTCTCATCGGTTGTCAAGTTTTATGTCATCCATGGACGAGAACTAACTTATTGATCTTTCACAATAACTGCTGTTGTATTGAATCCATTTTAGTAGGTCACCAACGTTGAACGTTTTAGTATCCATTTAATCTTTATTTTGTTGTTGTTTTTCTTTAGTGATTTTATTTTTAATACACACAGAGAGCAGCTCTGTGTCTCCGGATTACTTTGGTTTTGTATTTTTGTCTATTTTTTCTGTTAAAAGTACTCAATGTAATTTGTGTGCAGTGCCTTTTATTTCTGTTTTCTCTAAGTGGTATATTTTGAAAATTATGAGGTTTTAGTTCTGCATTTGTCTTCATCCAATTTAGCCTTTTATTTTAGGTCCATCATCCAGGCTATCTCGATTCCTACATCTTTATATTTGAAGAATTTCTTTTATATCCTTTAGATATGCATTATCACATAGAAAGGGTCATACTGCGATTAAGAGGAGCTTCCTTAAGATCTAGCACGAGTGACGGTCCATTCTTAATATGCACTTGTATTTCGGAGAATGATTTTTGGGTGAGGGCACCTAACTTTGGTACTCGGAGTGATCTTAGAACTGAGGAGATCCTTGATTGTCCCTTATTGGAAGCCTTTTTTTATGAGGACTATTATCACATATTCGTATGCTGCCGATATTTCTCACTTTACGTCGCCCCTAATCGTTTTTACTCATCTTATATCTGTGTAACCTTACACATTTTCTAACCAGTTCCCGCTATGTCCCTTTTCGTGTCAAATAAGTGAGATTATCATCATTGGCATTGCATCGGACTAAATAGCTCGAGGTATCTGTACCGGCTCTTAACATCCTGAGCTCAAATTCTACCGAATCAACTCTGCATTTCATCGTTGTGGGGTCGATAAAATAAAATACCTGTCTTGGGGGTCAATGTAATCGGCTGATTTGTTGTTGTTGCTCTTGGCACTCCGTCGCTTACGACGTCGAGGGTTCCAGTTGATACGATCAACGGAACTGCCTGCTCGTGAAATTAACGTGCAAGTGGCTGAGCACTCCACAGACACGTGTACCCTTAACGTAGTTCTCGGGGGATATTCAGCGTGACACAGAGTGTAACAAGGCTGGCCCTTTGAAATACAGGTACAACAGAAACAGGAAGTAAGAGTGAGAGAAAGTTGTGGTGAAAGAGTACAGCAGGGTTCACCACCATCCCCTGCCGGAGCCTCGTGGAGCTTTAGGTGTTTTCACTCAATAAACACTCACAACGCCCGGTCTGGGAATCGAAACCACGATGCTATGACCGCGAGTCCGCTGCCCTAAACACTGGGCCGTTGCGCCTCCACTAATCGGCTGATACCCTATTCTTAAAATTCTTGGATTTCTGCCTGAATCAGAAACCATTATTATTATAGAGACGGACCTCTTACCACAGAGCTGCAGTCTTGAGTCGAGCAAAGACCAAGACAAGGTACTTCGCATCTGGAATGTCATCAAGCGCACATAGTCCCCTCCCACTCGGGAAATGCAATAGTTAGAAGATTCACATTTGTGTTCTATAGAAAACTGGTGGTAGACAGAAACAATGACTTCCTCTGGGAAAATTACGGCGTCGATGAAAACCAATTGGCTAGTCTGTTCTAGAGGACTTTCGAGCCGCGGCCCATGGATTATTATCAGAAATTCCTGGCTTGGAATTGTTACTGAGTGTGGGATGGGGTGCACCGCCGGTTGGGAATAGGCTCCAAAAACACGGAAGTGCCGTGCTGAAGTCGATTTTACCTTCCATTGTTCCAGTCGGAATGGGGTTGTCGATAAAATAAAGTAACATTCAAATATTGATACCGATATAGTTGACTGTAGCCCAGCCTTAAAATGGGTGACATTGTCCTTGTTTGATTTAGAAATCATTATTATTATTAATAGCAATAACAGCTGTAGATGCAACACCACCATCACCACCACCACCACCACCAAGACCACCACCACCACCACCACAACAACAGCAACAACAACTACCGCCGCCGTCGTCGTCATCATAACATTATCAACATCGTCACCATCATCACCAACGGTGGCAGCAGTAGCAGCAGCAGTAGCAGCAGTAGCAGCAACAGTAGCAGCAGCAGTAACAGCAGCAGCAGTAAAAGCAGCAGCAGCAGAAGGAGCAGCAGTGTCATCATCAGCAATAAAAGCAGCAGCAAAAGCACCGCCAGCACAATCACCATCACAATCACCATCACCTTCGCCTTCGTTGTGGTCGTCGTCATCATCATCATCATCATCACCACCACCAAACAAACCATCATCATCATCATCATCATCAGCAGCAGCATCGGCAACATAATCACCACTACCACGATCATCATCACCACCACCACCACCGCCATCGCTACCGCTGCCACCACTACTACCACTATCATCATCATCATCATTATTATCATCACCATCGACAGCGGTGGCAACAGCAGCAGCAGCAGCAGCAGACGTGGCAACAGCAGTAACAGCAATCGTTGTAGAAGTCGCTGTTGTTGATATTTCTGGCGACAATTACATTAGACAAGTCGCAGTGTGTGTGTGTGTGTGTGTGTGTGTGTGTGTGTGTGTGTGTGTGTCCGTGTCCGTGTATGTGTGTGTCCGTGTGTGTGTG
>NC_068982.1:124568442-124576296 GCF_001194135.2 Octopus bimaculoides
CACACACACACACACAAGCACAATTTAGTCTGTATGAACAAAATAGCCAACAGATGGAGACACATTACGTGCTCAATCTATCGTAAACACACACGCACACACATCTATAGACGTACAAATACACAAACACACACGTATACGCTTACATGTACACACATACGTATAAATGCTTTCTCATGCATCTATACATACATATATATATATACATACATACGTATATTATATATATATATATATATATATATATATATTATATATATATATGTATGTGTGTGTGTGTGTGTGTGTGTGTGTGTGTTTGTACAGAGACAAATATTTATTCATTAATGCATAAACATGCAAACGAAGACACGTAGACGCACATCTAACTGTTGCATCAGTACACACACATGCATGCACACACGCATGGAACTATACGCATTTGCGCACACACACGCATCCACACAGACATGAACAAATATTCACTTACGTATCTACAATTATATACACAAACGCCTAATAAATACATACTAATGCAGCTGCACACACACATGCACACATTCACTCAACACTCATACACACACATGCACGCAGATATGCACTTACTCATGCTTTTACACATACAGAGACACAGATGTGTTCTGATGCATCTACTCATATTCACATATACAGAAATGCACACCCAGCGGTGCATCTATTCACACATATGCAAATAGCCAAATATATACTGATGCATCTGCATACCTTCCTACCTACCTACCTACCTACCTACCTACCTACCTACCTACCTATTTACCTACATACATGCATAAACATATGTACACGTGCATGCATTAATATTCACTGATGCAGCTAGACATCTATACGTAAATGCACACTATTACAAAGAAATGCTTCAATATGTATGCACACAAATATAGATTCATTAATACATTCGTATGCATATACGCAGCCACACACATGCACACTTATGCATCTACATACATACACACACACACGTACGTAAATACGTATTCATTAATGCATCTATATACATATACGCAAATACATATTTACATACCGTTGCATTGTGATACATCTACACGTATAGACACACAGTGGTGTTGTCTACACGCATATACGCCGACATAAATACACACACAGACACATACAATCACATACACAAACACACATACACACTGATGAATCTACACACGCACTCACTGTTGCATCAACACGCATATACTCAGAGTCACACATACACACGCACACACTCTCTAACGCGTCTACACACGCATATACGTACTTACGAATAACATACCGTACATATAGAATAGCTGTGTGCATATGTTGTAATGAGTCAGTCTGTGGCCAGTTGTGAAAATGTAGTTGAACCTGACAGTTAGTCAGCATACAGTGAGCATTACTAGATTATTCCTGATGGGAAAGACACGTCTGAAATATATATACAATAACGTCCTTTAATGGGCATAACAACCACTGCTATGTCAAACATTTTATCCTTGTCAACAACAAAAGTCTGCCAATGTTTCTACGCAATATTAAATGTATATAAAAATGAACATAGAAACATTATGGCCTTGAGGTGTTGATTAGTTCCGTTCTAGTAGTCTTTAAGGGGTGCAAATCACTCAAACCATTTCATTATACTTCATTTTCTATACAACACACTAATTAAATTAATGTTAATATATTTAATTAGCATATTAAATATAGTAAGCATCAAATATTTAACTTGTAATATTGTTGTTGTTGGCACTCCGTCGCTTACGACATCGAAGGTTCCAGTTGATCCGATCAACGGAACAGCCTGCTCGTGAAATTAACGTGCAAGTGGCTGAGCACTCCACAGACACGTGTACCCTTAACGTAGTTCTCGGGGATATTCAGCGTGACACAGTGTGACAAGGCTGACCCTTTGAATTAAGGCACAACAAAAACAGGAAGTAAGGGTGAGAGAAGTTGTGGTGAAAGAGTACAGCAGGGTTCGCCCCCCCACCCCTGCCGGAGCCGCGTGGAGCTTTAGGTGTTTTCGCACAATAAACACTCACAACGCCCGGTCTGGGAACCGAAACCGCGATCCTATGACCGCGAGTCCGCTGCCCTAACCACTGGGCTATTGCACCTCCACTAACTTGTAATAGTTATGTAGTGAAAGAAAAAAGACTTTGGTACAATGACTTGTAGTATCGCTTCAATTGTTTAAGCAAGTGCGTGAGGCAACTCTGGCCATGTTTTAGACTTGTGACACTTCCTCAGCGAAGTATAGATTTCACTGTACTTGCCGATATAGTGATGTCTTTTCCTTACAATAAATGTCCTTTGAATTTATTTCCTGGTCTTACTAAATTAAATATGTTAATACTGGCTTAACTGTTTTGTCTGGCAGTTGGCATCTCTGAATTATTAACTTCAGATATCTATATTTAATTTCACTTAGACGCTCACACTAACTGGTCCACATTGTAAATCACAAAAAGCTTAGTCCCCCACTCCGGAAGCACTGCACATGTTCAACCATTATGTAGAGAAAGGAGATAGTAACTTAGTTTTGTAAGGATATATTTTCAGTGCTCAATTTTAAGTGTTAAGTTTCACAATGGAGATCCCGAAGATAGAAGGATCCTCTCTTCTTCCACTCTTCTTGTCTCACCGTTTCAGGGCTTATATTATCTACAACGACCAGTCGTTTTATCAACTCCCTCCAATACACCTCTGTGAACGTATTTTTTCCAGCAGTTGTCGATCAAGAACAACATCAGTCTGACCGGTCTCGGAGGGTCTGTAAGAGCCATGGCTACTGCTCGTTTCTTTCAGTCCACACTAACAGAGAAAAATCATCTCGTCAGGATTGCATCATCTAATGTGTCCACTTTGCTTACCAACCACATGGTCCTGGGTTCAGTCCCACTGCGTGGCACCTTGGGCAAGTGTCTTCTACAATAGCCTCGGGCCGACCAAAGCCTTGTGAGTGGATTTGGTAGACGGAAGCTGAAAGAAGCCCGTCATATATATGTATATATATATATATGTATGTATGTAAGTGTGTATGTCTGTGTGTGTGTGTGTGTGTGTGTGTGTGTATGTGTGTGTGTGTGTGTGTGTGGTGTGGTTGTGTGTCTGTGTTTGCTCCCCTAGCATTGCTTGACAACCGATGCTGGTGTGTTTATGTCCTCGTAACTTAGCGGTTCGGCAAAAGAGACCGATAGAATAAGTACTAAGCTTACAAAGAATAAGTCCCGGGGTCGATTTGCTCGACTAAAGGCGGTGCTCCAGCATGGCCGCAGTCAAATGACTGAAACAAGTAAAAGAGTAAAAGAGTAACACAGCAAAACACGGTAGTGACTTATGAAAACGTTTAATATACTTTACAGTATATTATGGTTGCATAACGAAATTCCGTGCCCCTACAAGTCATTAACCTTATTTTCAAGGCCGTATGTAGGATAGGAGGGAGATTTGATAGCCATTTCTTGTAGGTCGAGTGGCTATGTAGAAGCTCTTTGTCTGGTCAAGAAACAGAAGTGTTCTTTTAGCAGATATGAATCACTAATTGACGCATTACACTAATTGCTTCATTCATTTGCGTTATTTCCGTTTTGTATATTGATATATGAATACGTAACATAACAATAATAATAATAATAATAATAATAATAATAATAATAATAATAATAATAATAATAATAATAATAGCAATGATAATAATAATGATAATAATAATGGCGACAATAATAAACATAGCAATAACGTCCTGGTGATCCATTCTGTTGTAAAGTAAATAATGCATTTGTTATTGCTGTCACATAAAACACATCAATAGCCAAAGCAAAGAGAGGAGCCAATGAGAGAACTTCTATGTGTTCATGAACCTGCTAGAAAGAGCAGCTAAATCTCCTGATATAAAGGAGGTTTTGTAAAATGTCGTGTACGTTCAAATGCCGCGAGAAGTATATGACCAAATGAAATGGTGCACAAATATTATTGCTGCTGCTTTTATTGTTGTTGTTGTTGTTGGTATTATTATTGTTATATGAGGGCGCGTGGCTTAGTGGTTAGGGTATTCGGCTCGCGATCGTAAGGTCGTGAGTTCAATTCTCGGAGAAGCGTTGTGTCCTTGAGCAAGACACTTTATTTGACGTTGCTCCATTCCACTCAGCAGGCAAAAATGAGTTGTACCTGTATTCCAAAGGGCCAGCCTTGTCATATTCTGTGTCACGCTGAATCTCCCTGAGAATTACGTTAAGGGTACACGTGTCTGTGGAGTGCTCAGCCATTTGCACGTTAATTTCACGAGCAGGCACATCAGGTATATGCATCACAATCATATGTGCGCGACATGGTGACCTTATATTAAGATAAACAACGCATGACCTAGCAGGTGGGGCCCGGTTAGAACTCTCTTCAGGTTGAGTAGCCCACCACACTCAAAGATCCCTGAATGAGGATTGTTTAAAGGTGATGAACAAAACACCTATGTTTCCAGAGGTGAATTATTCAAACCCCAAAGAATTCCTCCCCCACTACTTCTGCTCGTGATCACAGATGCACATATTGTCAGCCACAATGGGAGATGATTTGATGATAGTGGCGTTGGTTGTAGTAGCAATACTGTTGAGACGATGACGACGGCGACGACGACGACGACGACGATGATGATGATGGTAGTAGTGATGATAATGCTGATAGTGCTGTTGTTGTTGTTGTTGTTGATGGCGGTGGTGGTTGTGGTGAAGTGTTAACGATAATCGAAATGATATAGAGACGACGACGACGACGACGACAATGTTGATGATGATGATGATGACGACGATGATGATGATGATGATGATGATGAGGAGGAGGAGGAGGAGGAGGAGGAGAATAGTAATGATGATGATGGTGATGGTGTTGTTGCAGTTGTCATTGTCACCCTCGTCGTTATTGTTGTAGGTAGTGGTGATTGCATTGGTTGTGGTGGTGATGATGATGATGATGATGATGATGATGATGATGATGATGATGGTGATGATGATGATGATGATGATGATGATGATGATGATGATGATGATGATGATGAAAATAAGGATGAGAATGATTAAACAATCGAATCAAACGTATTTCGTTTATTTTATTTCTAATAAAGTGTTAATGAGTATGGTATGCTGTACGGAAGTAGGTCAATCAACTTGACTGTATATAATTAGCACAAATGGCGGACTGTTGCGATCAATAATAGATTTCATGAGCTTTTTTTTTTCTTTTGTGTTTCTGTTTTTTTTTTTATGTCATTACAGTGATAAAGATGAATCATCAGAAAAATTTCGAAATGACATGGAGTATGATACTTTTCTCTTCTGCAACATGTGGAAGTTTATTAAAAAAGGAAAATGGTTTCCAACAGCCTGAAATACGACCTCAACAGAAAAGTATATTATAAACTGCTGAGTTGAAAAAGAGTTTTGCTTGAAAATAATTGCTGGAATATATATTTAAAAAACTCTGGTTTCATCCAGGACAGTTCAGTATCTGATGGAAGTTTAACTGAAAGTGGATGTAATGAATGTTCTTACATTCGGCGAGCTGGCAGAAACGTTAGCACGCTGGGCGAAATGCTTAGGGGTATTTTGTCTGCTGCTACGTTCTGAGTTCAAATTCCGCCGAGATCGACTTAGCCTTTCATCCTTTCGGGGTCGATAAATAAAGCACCAGTTACGCACTGGGGTCGATGTAATCGACTTAATCCGTTTGTCTGTTCTTGTTTGTCCCCTCTATGTTTAGCCCCTTGTGGGCAATAAAGAATATGAATGTTCTTTCACTTTCGATTTAGGTATAAATAACAGTAGCGCAGTTCTTAGTAGCCAAGGGAAATATTCTTAGCGTTTGAAATGTAAATTACTAATCTCCAGCAGTGCTTATTTTTTTAGACTAAAGTTTACTGAGGAATATATCCAAAGGTTTTAGCGTTCGCTTGGTTCGCAAATTAATTAAATTTACCAGATACACGAGACCATCATAAAGGCCTGTCATGATTATTATACACCATTAGTAAAAGAGGTGCAAATGGAACTATGTCATTTCATCAGCAATTTTATGCCCTACATTCTAAAGCCACCGTGAAATTGTATTTCTAGTTACTGTTGTTACGCTTATAACTAAATCAAGAAGACTGATTTTATACCTTAGACACATTTTCACTTCCTAGTTCAGTTACTAATTAATGTCGTGCCGTCAGGGTTTACTTCTGAAATGAAAATTACTTTGGGGTATGCCTAGAGATTCTAGACACCACTGTGCATCTAGTAAATTTAATTATGTAAAATTAATTAAATTTACTAAATACGTGAAACAACTATAAAAGTGTGTCATGTTTCTTATGCAACCTCATTTTGGACAAAGAAAGAGGAAACGTTTTTTCTATTTCCATGTATTGCTATCTTTTAATGTTTTACTATCGTTCTTTTTTCTCGAAGGAACAACTGAGGAAAGCACGTTATATGAAGAAACATGTTTAACTCAGTAATATACACAGATTTACATTATTTAGATTATTTACATTTGACGGATATTTGTCCTCATCTTGTTTGTTGTTAATACAACGTTTCGGCTGATATACCCTCCAGCCTTCATCAGGTGTCTTGGGGAAATTTCGAACCTGGGTTCGCATTCCTAAGGGCATATGGCGTAGTGGTTAAGAGCGCGGGCTACTAACCCCAAGATTGCGAGTTCGATTCCAAGCAGTGACCTGAATAATAATAATAATAATAATAATAATAATAATAATAATAATAATAATAATAACAACAACAACAAAAACAACAACAACAACAACAACAACAACAACAATAATAATAATAATAATAATAATAATAATAATAATAATAATAATAATAATAGCATAAAAAATACCGAAACGTTGTGTTAAAAACAAACAAGATGAGGACAAATATCCATCAAATGTAAATAATGTAAATAATGTGCATAATTTCTCATCTCTTAAATATAGAACTGTAATACATATATTTGTTTTGTATTATTGTATATATTGTATGTATTCCGAATTCCTAAACTTTTTTTCATGTTTATAATATAGAGTAAAGTTGCTGCTCTGATTTTATAACAAAAATTATTCCTAAGTATTTATTGGGCACAACCATCTCCATTAACTGTTGCACTTCACCTATTTTAAAAATCAGAAAGCGTGTCGTTCATGCAATTATGACACGTACAATAATCTTGTAAAGCAATGGATAAATAAACTATCGTCTCTGT
Organism: Octopus bimaculoides; assembly: GCF_001194135.2. Lineage (NCBI taxonomy): Eukaryota > Metazoa > Mollusca > Cephalopoda > Octopoda > Octopodidae > Octopus > Octopus bimaculoides. Next base: position 124,575,673 of record NC_068982.1, read on the forward strand.
GAAACCGTGACAGTGTTAGGGAAGTATATCTGGGAAAATTGGAGGGTAACATGTTAAAATTGCAGAAAGAAATATCATTATGTAATATATTATGTTCATACTGTTCAGCTAGTATTCCATCCGCTACAAGACTTTGTTCTAATATTCAAACAAGATATTTATTTATCGTTCATTATAAACTTCTTATGCAGCAATTTATTTCTATTTTTATTAGGGTGTTCTGTAAGACAGTGTGTCAAAAACAACAGCTCTAAGCTACAGGATTTGCTTTCGGAAAGGTAGTGAGCAGGCAGAATCGTTAGAACCTCTGGAAAAATACCTTGTAATTATCTGCTTCGGTTCTTTTCGTTTTGAGTTCAAATCTCGCTGAGCTCAACTATGCCTTTCATCCTTCGGGGTCAATAAAAATAAAGTGCCTTTTAGTTACAGGGATCGATGCAACTGATTATCCCCCTCTCCTTAAAATTAATGGCTTTATGCCTTAATTAGAAAGAATTTTTTGTACTTCTTTTTGTAGTACATATACTAAAATTAAAAGGATTTCACATTTCGGCACGGGCGACGACTTTGTTTTTGATCTTATACATACATACATACACATACATATACATACACACATATGTA
>NC_068982.1:124576932-124582270 GCF_001194135.2 Octopus bimaculoides
TATATATATATATATTGTATGAATAGTTTAAGAATTACGGTTGCAGACTCTATGCGTGCAACCATATTTGAATTTATTCGTGTGTGGACTGACGTGCTTCTTCCTGCTTGTGTATTTCAGAAGATACAAAATATTTATATCTATTTCAATAAATTTTTTCTAAAGAAGATAATGTCTTTTGCAATAACCGTCTTAAAAATGTTTTTTTTAAGATAGGTGTGGCCTGAGTGACACACAAATGATAATATCAGTGTCCTCCCTTCTGTCTAACCCTCTGATCTCCGCTGTCTGTAAACTATTTAAACTATTTAACCATTTCAGTCTTAATGACATCCACATTCAAGCTGCCTTACTAAAAAAATATGTCTTAGAGATTCATATAACAAACTGAAAAGTACATGACTTAATATGTTTATCAATTTGAAGGCAGCAAGCTGGCTGAATTGTAAGCAATTCAGGCAAAACGCTTAGCGGCATTTCGTCCGTATTTATGTTCTGAGTTCAAATTCCGCCGAGGTCAACTTTGCCTTTCATTTTTTTCGGTGTGGATAAATTAAGTACCATTTGAACGCTGGGGTCAACTGAGAAATTGGATAATCAACTTACTCACTCCCCCGGACTTCCTGGCCTTGTGCCAAAATTTGAAACTAATATGTTTATCAATTTAATATACACTCTAAAACACCCAGGAACAACTCGTAAATCTACTTTAATAGATATGTCAGTAGATAGAAGAAAACCTCTTGATAATCCTGAAATAGAACACAATGTGTGACAAGGCTGTGCCTTTTGAATTATGGGTACAATTCAGTGCCGCTTACTCAACGAGTTTTTATACGCTTCTTTACGTTATGATTTCAACTTTTGGCAAGTCGGAGAGCCGGCAGGATCGTTAAGGTGTAGCAAGAGTGCTTTGCGGTACCTGTTTTGATCCTGTATGTTAGAAGCCCAAATCTCGTTATTCGTCCTAAATTTTCTAAATGCAGTTCTCTTTACTTCTCGAAGAAATGAACGAAAGATAACATATATACATATATATATATATATACATATATTTATACAAATATTCGACAGAACAGTAGACTGCCTGATACCAGAAGTGAGAAAGTCGATATACATCGACCTCCAGGCAAACAGGCGGCAGTTCTGAGGAGAGGGGTCAGTCGATGGCGTCTATCCTAGGATAGGATGAAAGGCAAAGTTTACCTTAATGGAATTTGGACTCAGAACCTGAAGTCGGGACAAATATCGCTTTTACCCGAAGCATTGATAATGATCATAATATATTTGCTCGTCTTTCCTGTAGGGGTCTACAATAATAATGGTTTCAATTTTGGTATAAGGCCAACAAGTTCACGGATGGGGATAAGTCGATTACATCGATCCCAGTGTTCAACTGGTATTCATTTTATCGATCCTGAAAGGATGAAAAGTAAAGTCGGCCTCTGCAGAATTTGAACTTAAAGACGTAAAATCGGAAGAAATGACGCTAAACATGTTTTCCAGAGGTGATAACGATTCTGCCAGCTCACCACCTTAGCATCTACTATAATAATACTCTTATGTTTTTCTCCGTCACAATATATGAATGAGAAAGGAAGGGGTGACAGATGAATAAAGAAAGAAGGAGTAATGATAAACTGATAGTGGGAGCGTTTCAATCCTGTGTGAGTATATAAGTGTGTATGTAAAAGGGAGGTATGTGAATGTTTGTGTGTGTCTGTGTGTGTGTAACAAACGATGATCGATGTCACATCTCAAAAGACAACCACCATGTAACATTGACAAGTGTATTAATTTGATTGACCATCCATATTTATATATAAAATACCACAATTAGCCGTCATTTTTTAAGGCACGGAGTCAGATAGTCTATAATAATAAAGGGGTCAGATTTCGGTACAATGCCAGCAATTTTGGAGGAGGGAGAAAGTCGATGTACCAATGCTCAACTGGTACTCATTTTATCGATTCCGAAAAGATGGAAAGCAAAGCTAGAAGAAATTCTAACGAAGCATTTTCCCAAAGCAATAACGATTCTTATTTCTTTATTGCCCACAAGGGGCTAAACATAGAGAGGACAAACAAGGGCAGACAAAGGGATTAAGTCGATTACATCGACTCCAGTGCGTAACTGGTACCTAATTTATCGAAGGGATGAAAGGCAAAGTCGACCTCGGTGGAATTTGAACTCAAAACGTAACGACAGACGTAATACCGATAAGCATTTCGCCCGGCGTGCTAACGTTTCTGCCAGCTCGCCGCTCAATGCTTCTATAATAATAATAATTTCTATTATAGTCACAAGGCCTGAAATTTGTAGGGAGCGGGTAAGTCGATCACAATGACCCCAGTGCTTGATTGATACTTAATTTATTAATCCCGAAAGGATGAAAGGCGAAGTGGGTCTCGGAGGAATTTGAACTCAGAACGTAAAGTCGGAAGAAATGCTGTGAAGCATTTTTCCTCGACGCGGTAACGATTCTGCCAGCTCGCCGCCCTAGCGTCTACAATAATAATAATAATAATAATAATAATGATTATTATTAACGCTTGTTGCAAAGGCAAATGACTTCACTATAGTATTCCAGCTCTGCAGCAATAGGCTTCAATGCACAATTAAAATAATGTATTGTTGTTGTTGTCGTCGTCGTCATCATCATCATCGTCATCGTTGTCGTCGTCGTCGTCGTCGTCGTCACCACCACCACCACCACCACCACCATCATCATCATCATCATCATCATCATCATCATTCAATCCTCGTCAACTTCAACACTAGCTTCACTAGATAATTATTAAATAACATTACTCCATCTAACATTAGTCGACATTATAAAATGTCCTCTACTCAACATTTTTACCATTTTTTGAAAACTATCGCTGACATCTCTTAAAACCTTGACAACGATGACTCATATATTTCTGCTGTCAAGAAACCAGTTTTTATTTGCTTACAACATGTACACTGCTTATTATGTTATATACACAGTGATCATCTCCCCATATACTGCTTATTTATTCATCTGCGTATTTATTCAGTTAGAAAATTGTGTACGGCAATGTTTGTAGTGGTAAAAATCTTTTGTGCTATATTACGAAATGTCGAAAAGGCAGTGGATTGCCAGAAACAACAGACAGGCGAACAATAATGCCATTGTAGTATTAAGTTTTGTTTTTTTTATGTGCAGAGTTCGAATCTTGTCGGGTCAAACTTTGGTTTTCATTTTTCTGAGGTCGGTAAAAATAATTGCCAATGAAGTGTGGTGAAGTCAATCCTGATCTTTTTCATTTGAAGATTTAATTATCAATGGATTCCTTTCAAATTTACCACACAGATGTAGTTTTGCATGCTGATGATGAATACTGCATTCATTTTTGCGAAAAATTAATAATAAACAAGATAGAAGCACTTAAAAGTTATATATTTTTAGCCAATGAAAATAAATCCAGTGTCCACACAAGCGGAAGTCGAAACTGTTTGCTGCTATGGTAACCTATTTGCCATAGACACAAACAAAGTATCGTTGAAAATGAAGACAAGAGAACCGTGAAAATATTGTCGATACTATCGACTATATTACAGTTCTACCAAATATTTTGTTTTTTTTGCCCATGTTAATGATCAGTAATGCTAAACACTAAAACAGTATTTGGTAGAATCGAGAGACCATCGGAAGTGCTTGGTAGAATCGGTAGAATCGGTAGACAATTTCGTTCAGTGTAGTATTTGGTTACGTTCTGGGTTGAAAACTGCGGCATGGTCGATAAGATAAGCAGCAGTTAAGCACTGGAATCGATTTGGTCGACTGTAACCACAAGAAAATATATGCATACCGCTTTGCGATTGATCTACGTGTCAAAAAAAAAAAAAAGACACCAGCTAAATCTCCTTTAAAGTATAATCTTAATAAAAACGAACGAAACAGTGAACAACGTTGTTTTGGAAAGTCCCCCCCCCCCACACATATGAACAAGATATCCCTGATCAAAAGTTTGTTTGAACGGAGATAACGTCAAACTATATTGCTAAACCTTGAAAAATTATGAAGGTACGTGACTCAATGCTTAGGGGTTTTCAACTCAATCGTATGGTCGTGGTTTCGATTCCGAGTACAAGCTTTAGGCTATGTTGTCTTGAGAAAAACACTTGTTTTCACGTTGTTCCAGTTCATTCAACTGGAGGGTTAACCCTACGACTGTGTAATGTCATGTTTTATAAGGAGTATTAAATTCTCAGTCTTTTATACACCATAGACAACAGGGATAACCACTGGGTTAATGCGCCGGTAAGCTTAACAAATTTAACAAAGATATGGATTATCAGATAATCCATAAGGAATATGATATACAAATATAAGTATGTATATTTCGAATATTAATAGAAGCGCAGGCTTGCTTCCCAACCAGGTGGTCTTCGGTTCAGTCTCACTGTGTGGCAATTTGGGCAAAGGTATTTTACTATAGCTCTTTGCGATTTAATTTGGTAGACGAAAAGCGAAAGAAGCCCGTCGTGTGTGTGCATACATACACACATGCATACGTACGCGCGCGCATGTTTATGTCCCCCACCACCGTTTGACAACCAGTGTTGATTTGTTTACGTACCTGTAACATAGCGGTTCTGCAAAAGTGACCGATAGAATAAGTACCAGGCTTACAAACATAAGAGTTGATTTTTTTTCGACCAAACCCTTAAAGTGTTGCCCCAGCATGGCTGCAGTCCAGTGACTGGAACATATAACAGATTGCGAAGTGTATTTCTATTTAAGAGAAGAAAAAATTATGAAATTCGACTGATTTTTGCACTGAGTTACAAGCCAAAAGATCTGAAGAACCTAATTAATTAATGAATAGGATTGAAAATTAATGTGATTTTGAATACAGATTGTCAGGGATTTTACATTAGTGATTTTCCCGATGACTAGAGTATATGGCACCAGAATAAAACCGTTATTGCGGCCATACATGAACATTGAGCCTATTTTCTTTGACAGTGGGCGAGTCACGAATCGCTTATCTATCACTTAACAAGAGACCACATTGCCGATTACGCCATGCTCAAGATGCGTTTCTTTCGTTTTCAATTAAGATACGTTCGTATCTTCTTTGGCCAAACTTTTGACCTCTAACACATTCCTCGATTGACAAAGGATAAAAATACAATTGTCGATATTTTTGTTGGTCTTCTTTCAATTTGGAAAAAGCAGTGAACCAATGTTTTATAATCTTAGATATTTGTGTGGGTGGGATGTCATAAAAATACGAGGTTAAATATATTTTATTAATTTCTTTTGTGTGTGTGTGTGTGTGTGTGTGTGTGTGTGTGTGTGTGTGT
>NC_068982.1:124583317-124585284 GCF_001194135.2 Octopus bimaculoides
TATATATATATATATATATATATATGTGTGTGTGTATGTTTGTGTGTCTGTGTTTGTCCCCCCAACATCGCTTGACAACCGATGGTGGTGTGTTTACGTCCCCGTTACTTAGCGGTTCGGCAAAAGAGACTGATAGAATAAGTACTAGGCATCCAAAGAATAAATCCTGGGGTCGATTTGCTCGACTAAAGGCGGTGCTCCAGCATGGCCACAGTCAAATGACTGAAACAAGTAAAAGAGTAAAAGAGCAAAAGAGATACGCACATACATTCACACGCACACATAATTGTATAAGAAAATGTTGACAGTTACTTCGAAGTTTAAGTTAGTTTCCTCTTCTATACTATTTGTCAAACACAACTGAGCTGGAACTGCGAAGTCACTTTCAACGTGTTACTTGTTGAGATAAAGGTGACACACTATGTATAAGTATTGATCAATCCTCCTATAATTATTGGACTGATTTCATTTATGACCATATATGGAAACAAAACTTTGTTAGACAATAGATTTTCAGTCTTTCAAGTGACCTATTATATATGTATTTAGTATACAAAACACTCTCCTGAATTATTTTTCTTCGGCCATATTTTTGATATTTATAATCAGCGTCGCTGTATTTCCTCTGTTTGTATCTATCTATCTATCTATCTATCTATCTATCTATCTATCTATCTATCTATCTATCTATCTTTGATCACTTTTAATCTAACATAAAAGAGTAGAATATGTTTCACTGAGAAGATTTAATAGGACAGAAACAGGTTTGCTGTTGTCACCTATTTGTTGTCTTTAAAGACCAAACCTACTCCAATCGGCATTGCCTATGATGTCCAGAAATCTCCACCAATCGAACCTTATTGGAGGAGCTCTCCAATAAGAGGTTTTTGTTTTAGATCTTAAATAGCTGCAGAGGGAGTTCATTGCTTGGCTTATTTCAATTGATCGAAATTTTTTCGATCCCCCAATTACATATGTAAGATTTTCCGGTGTTTGTGCTTAGTACGTATAGCACTCAGCTATGTCATATCCTTTCAGCATCTGTTCAGTTTGTTGTTAAGTGCTGTTTGTCATTTTGATGTATTTTGACATTTTAATAGTAATATATGTCGGCACAATGTGTGTGTGTGTGAGTATGCATTTGTGTTTATATATGTGCGGCATATGTGTATGTTTGTGCCTGAGTAGACGATGTCATCTTCCTCTATACTTTACTTGATGCATTTAAGTTTCTAGGTCTGTCACTGAAGATGCAATCTCTATATCTAAAATTGAAAATGACATGACTACTAAAACAATGGAAGACTAGAAATATTAGTCGGTCAAACTGTCAAACAATTAGTGGAAAGCAAACTCTATCAAGACATACTTGAAAATTTAATTGACTGTAAAAACAATTGACTTTGTCATACGTCTGTACTTCTGTATTTCCTGCTAAGATTAAAATGAGTTTTTCTTTGTAGTTCGTGCAATCCACGTTATGTATCGTAGATAGAATATTACTATTTTAAATGACTCTTTTACTACAGCTATGCTTTCTATCGTTATTGTTTGAATCTGGAATGCATCAAATAATCACACCTATAGTGAAGTTTTAAATAAAGATATTCGATTGTCAGATAAATTGGTCCGTTTTTACAGGGTCGAGAGAAAGAGTAATATTTCTTCCGTTCCATTGTTATTGTATTAAGACGAAACATATATATATATATATATATATATATTTCTTTATTGCCCACATGATGCTAAACATAAAGGGGACAAACAAGGACAGACAAAGGGATTTAGTCGATTACATCGACCCCAGTGCGTAACTGGTACTTATTTAACCGACCCCAAAAGGATGAAAGGCAAAGTCAATCTCGGCGGAATTTGAACTCAGAACGTAACGGCAAACGAAATACCGCTAAGCACTTCATCCAGCGCGCTAACGATTCTTTTCTACTCAAGGCCCGAAATTTTGGGGG
>NC_068982.1:124585294-124587036 GCF_001194135.2 Octopus bimaculoides
ATATATATATATATATATATATATATTTCTTTATTGCCCACATGATGCTAAACATAAAGGGGACAAACAAGGACAGACAAAGGGATTAAGTCGATTATATCGACCCCAGTGCGTAACTGGTACTTAATTTATCGACCCTGAGAGGATGAAAAGTAAAGTCGACTTCGGCAGAATTTGAACTGAGAACGTAAAGATGGACGATATTCTGCCAAGCATTTTGCCTTGTGTGCTAACGTTTCTGCCAGCTCACTGCCTTTGACAACCTAATAATATTGAAAAAGAACAAAATAACTATATGACACATTTTAACACAGAAAATGCGAATAAAAGAAAAGGGAAAATTATTTGCATTAAAGATAATACAAAAAAAAAATAATAATTAAATTAAATTCTCAGTGGTGCCCCAACATGGATGCAGTCCAATAACTGGAACAAGTAAAAATAAAAAATAAAAAAAAAACATTTGCTTGATAGAAAAGTACTTTTTCTAAGAAGTAAGCATTTTGCAGATATTTTAAACAGTTTTATTTTACGACTCTATACCTCTGAAAAAACGAAGTTTAAAATAAAAAAAGAAAAAAGGAAAATAAATACGATCTATTAATGAGCAGCGATACCAGTATCAACGTTTGTATACAGAAAAACACCGAGAGATGATCATCGTACAAGATTTAGGTTGCCAGTTATTAAAAATAAATTCTATATTGGAATCTCGTGTTCACGGGAATCCCCTGAAAATTTCGCAAAAATCCTGAAGTTTATATAGTCACTAAGAAACAACGATTAAACATAATTACTATAAGGAATTATCATTAACGTCATTACTGTAGGAAATTATCATTACGATAAGGAATTATTATCACTCGCGTATTATACTGCATAGGCAGTACACTACAAATATAAGATAATTAAATTTAGTGATATATTGTTAAACGATTTTCAAGAAAGGCAATCATAAATAAATACATAAATAAACAAATAATAAATAAACGATTCATTCAACAATTACAATTTTTTTTTTTTGTAATATAATCCTTTTTTAATATTTAGCGTTGGAGAATTCAAATCCTGCCGAGGCCAACTTCGTTCTTTGATCATTTTGGGTTCGATAAAATAAGTACCAATTAAGTGCTGCAGTCGATTTAATCGACTGACCTCTCTCACCTAAATTTCAAGCCTCGTGTCTACATTAGAAACTATTCGGTGATGGAAAGGCAACGAGATGGCAGAACCACTAGCACATCAAACAAAACGCTTAGCGGCATTTCACATCGCTCTTTAGGTCCGGAGTTCAAATTCCACCGAAGCCAACTTTATTTTTCGTCCCTTCAGAGATCGATAAAATATCAGCCAAGTAATGGTAATTGTCTTGCCTTTGCTCTCCAAATTACTTGTATTATACAAAAATTAGAAAGAATGTTTGATGTTCGATGGCGGTCAGTTGATAAAAATCTTTAGAGCATCGGAAAAAATGTTTTACAGCTCTTTACATTTTGAATCTTGGCTCTTTACATCCTGAAGTTTAAATTCCACCGAAGTCAATAAAATAAAGAACCAGCTAAATAGTGGGATCGATAGCATCGACTTATACCTTCCCTTCAAAACTGCTAGCCTTGAAAAGATGTGAAAGCAATATTTGATAATGGAACAATGAATATAATATTGGTTCCACATTTTACTCTGAAACTTAATTTAATTTTAATTTTTAATAAATTGATTTTAATTGATTTTTTACCTGTAAT
>NC_068982.1:124587745-124588257 GCF_001194135.2 Octopus bimaculoides
ATATATATATATATATATATATATATATATATATATATATACACACACACCCATATATATATATAGGGCGGTGGGCGGGGGCGGGGGGCATATGTATACATCTCATTATACAATTTATCATGATTATATACATCGTTTCAGTTGTATAGGCGGATGTTTTGTCACCAAACACTGGTGCTACTGAGCAATGTGTAGTATATAAATGTTTTCTAAGAAAACTAACAATATATTCCGCTTAGGTAAAGATAATGACGAAGTCAAAGATGATGATGATGATGCTGATGATGATGATAATGATGATGATGTTGATGATGACAATCATGGTAGTGGTTGTGATGGTGGTGGTTATGTTTATGATCCGCCTTCTTAACATCATTATGACAATGATATTTTGGAGTATGTTATGCTTTTGTGCACATAGATGCAAATGCACAGACCCGAAAAATACGCGCGCACACACACACACACACACACACACACACACACACACACACACACACACACACACACAC
>NC_068982.1:124588427-124595927 GCF_001194135.2 Octopus bimaculoides
TATATATATATATATATATATATATATATATATTATACATATAATTATATTCAGTAACACTTGGGGCACAAAGCCGTAATATTTCAACGTCTGAAACCAGGTGGTTTCAATAATTTTCGAGATTTTGTTCAAATAGAATGAACAACATTATTCTCCTCTCATCATCAAGAGATGCAGATGAACATATGGAGCTCGTCTGCCGAGTTTCTCCCTTGGAAAATATCTTGCCAAAAATGATGCCATCTTGTAATCATAATAGTTGCAGGAATTTAGGAAGAAGTAGAAGTTATAAAATCTTATTCTCTTTGTAGATATCTTAAATATAACATCGCTGTTTATTTGATTATGAAAACACCAATTCTATACTGTGATATCAAGGATAATAATAAAAGCTAAAATTATGTTTTTTATGAATTACTTTTGTCTTATGCGGGTTTTCTAAGGTTTTCGACTGGCAGGATGTAGTAATTTTAGTTTTCAAGGCCCCTACAGTTGTGGCAGCATAAATCAAGGATGCTAGACAGGGAGTTAACTTTAAATAAATATCACGGGAAGTAATATATTCTGTTTTCAAGACCTCTGATATGATGATAACTTTAGGTCAAAAGGTCTGTGTGATGGAGGTTAACTGAAATTTATATCTCACGATATTTTGTAGCAGGCAGCTTGCCTTAAAGTACCGTATTTGATGGCATCTAAGACACACGTCATAGTAGACTCATCCCAATTTCATCAACACATACTGAAGAAAAGAAGCATTAGTGCATTAAACATTATGGGAAGTCCAACTTCACACATGGGATTCGGGGTGATATTTTTGAGACTTCTTTTAGGGAAAAAAATGTGTCTTATATGCCATCAAATACGGTAAGGTGCGTTCAAAATAATATTGATTTTAAATTTTGGCAAAAGTCCAGCAATTTCGAGGGAGAGAATAAGTCGATTACATCGACTCTCTCACCCCAGTGTTCAACTGGTACTTATTTTATCGACCCCAAAAGGATTAAAGGCAACGTCGACTTTAGCGGAATTTGAACACAGAACGTAAAGACGGACGAAATGCTGCTAAGCATTTTGCCCGGCGTGCTAACCATTCTGCCAGCTCGCCACCTTTGCGTTCAAAATGATATCAACGAAAGTGCGCTCTTTCCAAGAGTTCAGGCATCATTTAACAGGACGCATTACTTCTCGCTGATGAAACATTGCGCAAAGTGCAAACCTCTGTTGAGGATCTCAGGTTTCACTAGTTTCATTGCACATAAGATCTATGCACCGAAGGCTAAATATTTAATTCTCGTAATATGTGATTCCAAGAAAGATTGCTGTTCAATTTAGTGGCCGAATTTGGAAATCTTTAATTAAAAAAATACGCCTGTGTGATCCTTAAATGATCTGAGTGAATCAGATAAAGATTACCACTCTCAGGGTTAGAGAATATCGAAGATTTTGAAGCAGAATCTCGAAGTGCAAAAATATATGTTCAGGCATGGCTGTGTGGTAAGAAGCTCGCTTCCGTGCATGCGTCGCTGTGTTGATTTTTGAGGAGACGGACTGAATTTTTTGAGCTGCTTGGCAGCGGTTTGTCGGTGAGTGTTGTACCGATGGAGAGGAATGTATTCGGACCTCAGCGAGTATGAACTGTCCTCAGCAGAGGAGGAGCTCGTTAAGGCGGTAAACAGAATGGACGAGCATTTGGAAAGAGTAAAGAGTTTTGCTGAGGCCGCAGAGGTGAAGAAAAGGGAAGTGGACCTAGCCGGATTGAAGGAACCATGTAGGATAACACAGAAGGTGGGTGGTGACGTAAAAGTTATTACTCCTGAAAAGTGTTATAGTAAATATTGAAAAGAAGACCATTACCTACAAGGTGTACTCAGTGGAGAGTAGGAAGGTGGTTCGGATGGAGATGGAAGAAGTAGAAAAAAGCTCTGAAGGGGCTTTCGAAGGGAGTGACATATATAGCGAAAGGAAATGGATATGGGACGGTGGCTGTCCAGTTTAGGACAGCGGAGGAGGCTAAAAGGCTGGCGACTACAACTGTAAAAACGGAGGAAGTAGTACTTCTACCCACGTACCTTGGAAGAAAGACTTCTAAGGTGAGGGTAGAAGGAATTCCACCCGATACAGAAGTGGCTTGGGTTGCGGCAGGCCTGAACAACAGCAACAACAACAACAACAACAACAACAATAATAATAATAATAATAATAATAATAACATCGAAAATTACCTTAGGAATGAGAACCCAGGTTCGAAATTTCCCCAAGACACCAGAAGAAGGCTGGAGGGTATATCAGCCGAAACGTTGTGTTAACAACAAACAAGATGAGGACAAATATCCGTCGAATGTAAATAATGTAAATAATGTACATAATTCTTCATCTCTTAAATATAGAAATGACTTTATTCATCGACAAAATATACGAGGAATGTGCACTGCCTTTAAATCAATACGCCTATCAAACAACGCAGTTCTTACTTTTTACATTAAATCATTTTGATATCACATTTTGATATTACATTAATCATTTTGATATCACATGGGAATATGGCGTAGTAGTTAAGAAACGCTGTGTTAACAACTAACAAGATGAGGACAAATATCCGTCGAATGTAAAAAATGTGTATATTAAATATAGAACTATTATTGTTGTTGTTGTTGTTGTTGTTGTTGTTGTTGTTGTTGTTGTTGTTGTTGTTGTTGCTCTTCTTCTTCTTCTTCTTCTTCTTCTTCTTCTTCTTCTTCTTCTTCTTCTTTTATTATTATTTCGCCGAGGTCGACTTTGCTTTTATTCTTTCGGGGTCGATAAATTAAGTACCAGTGAAACACTGGGGCCTTATGCCTGTAGTAGAAAGGATTATTATTATTATTATTATTATTATTATTATTATTATTATTATTATTATTATTTGATGAAAACTCAGGGATTTTGGTGGGTATGATGGAAAGTGTCAACAGTCCACAACCAGCAGACTAAGGTGACTCTTGTTTACTGGTCATGCTTCAAGAATCCTGCGAAGGATTCTTGCAGTTCCAAGGAAAGCTGATTTCTGTAGGTGTTCTACCTTTAAATTTGTACCAATGTTTTTGGTCCATGTTGGTAGTTGAGTGCTGATACTGATACTTCCAAGCGTGCCAGTTACTATTGGTATCACGTCAACACTCTTCATTTGTCCATAACCTGCGTATTTCCCAATTCAATTCTCCATAGTTATTCGCTTCTTCTTTTTCTTTCTCTTCGATCCTGTTGTTATCTGGACATATTACGTCGACTATAGAGCATATTGTTTTCTATTTTGTTCATCACAACAATGTCAGGTTTCCGATGTCTGATCTGATGGTCACACTGAATCATGGCATCCCACACGGTTTTGCGATTTTCATTCTCAATGACTCCTTCTGGGATTTGGTAATACCATGTCTTTGGTCTTCGCAAGCCATAATTTCCAGTAGTAATAATGTGGTGAGCCGACAGAATTGTTAGCACGTCGGTTACAATGCTTAGCGACATTTCATCCGCCTTTACGTTCTGAGTTCAAATTCAGCCGAGGTCGACTTTGCCTCTCATCCTTTCGATACAATAAATACCAACCGAGTAATTGGGGTCACTGTAATCAATTTTCCCCTCTCAACCTCCAGTTTTTGGGTTTGTGCCTTTAGTAGAAAGATTTAATAGTAGTTGTGGTAAAAATAGTAGAAGTGGTGGTCGTAGTAGTATTGTTGTTGTTTTTAGTATTGTTGTTATTCAATTATTTAAATTTAGACACAATTCCGTACAAAAAGTACAATCAAAGTACATCTGTTAACCCCTCGCAACCACATAAATAAAAGACACAAGGAGAACTTAATACAACCCCAAAATTATAATCAATCAGTTTGTCTTAGGGTATGTGGGAAAAAATTTCGTTTTTGATTTGATGCAGAATAACATATACAGTAAACCCTCGACTATCGCGGGTGCTACGTCCCAAAACCCCACTGCGAGAGGTGAAAATCTGCGAAGTAGAAACAGTACTGTACTGTATATTTTTTAAAATTATTTTTATAATTTGTATATATTAATTTTATTATAAATACAAAGCATTAACCACATACTCGTCTCCCAAATTTCGTTTTCCATACAGTATGTGCGATTCTTTGTTTACTCATCTACGGCACACTAGTATTTTCTTTTAATATATTCAATTTAATTATTATGCAGTGCGGTACAGTACTGTATTTTTATTTATTAATTTGTTAATTTTTAGGCGTGAAAATGCTTATTTTGCAACAGAAATAAAGAAATTCTAAAAAAAATATTACCAATCGACCGCAGAAACCCGCGATATACCGAGGAGTCAGCGATATAAATTTACATATATTAGCCCAAAAAATCTGCGATGTACTGAGGGCGCGATAAGTGAACCACGATATGGCGAGTGATTACTGTAATGAAATAAAATTCTTATGCTCGCTGCCAATGAATTCTATGTTGGTTTATAAGACCAGAGTAATTTAAAACAAGGAATACTAGAAGCAGCATAAATATTTGAATTGATACTTGTTTAGCTTTCACGGTTTGATCAACTAACTATAAACAGAATACTTATGTATGAAATGGTCATTTAAAAGAAGAAAAAAAATAAAGCTAAAAATGTTCTGTATTGAGTCAAACTTAATTTCCGGCATTGTAAACCATGATCACTTCCGGTTATTTGAAATGTTTTATATGCATAAAAAAATATGTCGATGAGTAAGCGGAAGTAAAACAGAGGCAGGAAGATAAGATTTAAGTAGGTATAGGGATTAAGAGAATTAGAGTTGGGATTAAGCACATAAATAGTAAAGACATACACATATACATGCATACATACATTCATTCATACATAGATACATACACAGAAAGACAGTCAGACAGACCGTCAGACAAACAGACGGACAAACAAACACACACAAACGCACACACACACACACACACACACACACACACACACACACACACACACACACACACCTCTAAACCATTTTCTGAATACCTTTAGGCACATCGATTTATAACCTTTTAGTTGTACCTTATGATTTTTGGATTCTCTCCCTTCTCACCCACTCTTTCTTTCTCTCTTTGTCTGTTTATCTGTTTCTCCCCCCCTCTCTCTCTGTCTTTCTGTGCCTGTCAATATGTGTGTGTGTGTTTGTGTGTATGTGTGTGTGTGTAAACTTTGGATTGTTGAACGACTGAAAGAGAAGTGTTCAATATATTTTGTAGAGTATATGGTTTATTGAAACTCTAATATATTCCAGCTTTGCAAAGCTCTTCGCACATCAACTAATGCATCATTTCTTATTCTAATATAAGAGCAACCAGCTTTTAGTGGCCATGAACGACGGCTCTGTATACGCAGCTAATGAAGCGCAATGGCGCAGAAACGCATGCGCCCTACAGTCCAGTAATGTCATTCATGGCGTAGTGGCGTGTTCACACCCACATTCGCACATTATTTATAAGGAAAGGAGAGTTTCTTCTCTCGAAACAACCTATGCAACTTATTGTCTTTCTTTGTCCAGATCTGTACGAACATTTTAAATATGACTGTATAATTCTATCTATCTATCTATCTATCTATCTATCTATCTATCTATCTATCTATCTGTCTGTCTGTCTGTCTGTCTGTCTGTCTGTCTGTCTGTCTGTCTGTCTGTCTATCTATCTATCTATCTGTCTATCTATCTATCTATATCTATTTTCAGTATGTATATGTGTAATTGTGTGCGTATATATATATATATATATATATATATATATATATATATATATATATATATGTGTGTGTGTGTGTGTGTGTGTGTGTGTGTGTGTGTCTGTCTATCTATCTATCTATCTATCTATATATATATATATGTACATATTTATGCGTACATACATACACACACATATTGCAAGTAAGTACGCATACATATTTAAATAATGAAGCTCAATTGTAGTTTGCACGTGATGAGCTTAAAATAAAGCAAATATTTTGGTGACATACAAATGCACACGCCCAAAGGCAAACAACAATATGTTTTAATATTTAATTTTCATAGTGTGGAGTAAATCTATTGCGTATACCGCGGTTGATATGAAAGATTCTGGTGTTTCATCCTGTTTAATAATCCATGTTTAAGACATAAAGGAAATAGAATATATTGCAAAAGAGATAATGTGATGTTTTCTTTAGAATAGGCACGGGGCCAAGTTTTTGTAACGGATGGAGGTACAGCGGAGGTCGAATCGAAATGGTGATTATTGCAGGTTTTGTGTATTTTACCAACGTCCGGCAAGGATGAATATAGAAAAATTGTAGCCCCAATGCGATTCTGAGCTGCTGCCGCTGCTGCTGCTGCTGCTGCTGCTGCTACTTCTGCTGCTGCTGCTGCTGCTGCTGCTACTACTACTACTACTACTACAATAACAACAGCAACAACTACCACCAACAGAATTACCACCACTACCAACACCACCTCTGCTACTACTACTACTACTACTACTACTACTACTACTACTACTACTACTACTACTACTACTACTGCAATGACAACAGCAACAACTACCACCACCACCTTCACCACTACTAATACTACTACTACTACTACTACTGCTGCTACTGCTGCTGCTGCTTGCTTCGTTTTTTTTTTTGCTAAATACATCAATTACTTTTGGTGTTGCTGCTAAGGCATAAGTTCTCAATCAACCGAACTATAATCAAAGCGGTTCAAGCCATGGCTATTCTGTGTTTTTATCAGGCAGTGTACAACCAAATTATCACATGTATCCTTCACCATTTATGATAATAGCGTGTGATTTGACAAAGAGTTAGGCACTATTTTTAACAGATCCAACAACCGTGTACAGGGTTCCTCGCTGGCTTGTACAAGTTAGATTAAATTCTTTCCGTAACCTCGAATCTTCCTTTTATCTTTGTCTTGTTTTAGTCAGTGACTGCAGCCATTTTCAGACACCGTCTTGAATATATATTATATTATTCTACATACAGCTTTCATTGAGGGACATTTCATTTCATAAGCAGCCAACCGGAAATCGTAACGATTTTTGAACCTTAAGACAACATCGCTACTTCTAACAATGGCAAGAAACATTGATGATATAAAAAAATATCCAAGATCTTTTGATTTTCTTCACACTACACTTAGTACTTGTTTTTATTATTCATGCAGTCACTAGACCAAGCAAAGAACATCCATCCACAATCACTCCTACCATGCACTGGCTATTTTGTTTTGCTATTTACTGAGCATTTGTTTTGCGTTTTCAGCTTCGGACCTTCTTTCACATGTCTCATATATATCCAAGATAAAGTGCTCCTTGCTTTTCTCTGTAGATCGAAAATCACTGTTCAACTATTCTTCTGAAGTTCGATTCTAAACAGCTACCTACAGACTCGTGACAAACTATCCATACTTGAAGTTCTGTACACTGTCATTCTCATACGTCACACATTCCCTCAAGCTCTTCATACTTTCCATA
>NC_068982.1:124599020-124599883 GCF_001194135.2 Octopus bimaculoides
TAAATGTAACGGAAGTTAATTAGTCCGATAATGATTTTCAAAGTTAACCTGAAAGTTAAATCGTTAGCGAAAATGTTGACTTCGTTAATTAACGATTAACGGATTAACGGGCTTACGCCCAGCTCATTCTCTCTCTCTCTCTCTCTCTCTCATATATATATATATATATATATATAGTTCAAAAACACAATAACAAAAAAACAAAAAAAAAACAAAGTGAGGACGTGATATGGATAGTATTATTGGACGCTCAGGAAAGGAAAGAGAGAGTGTATGACGTTTCGGGCGTAGCCCTTCGTCGGAAAGATGGAAAGTTCGGAGAATGGAAGAACGGAGAAAGAGGAAAATGGTACCGATGCCCACGAGGTTAGGTAATTGAAAAAGGTAATTGAAATTCATTAAAATGCTAGGTTAAAATAAATTTGTTTGAAATTTTAAGCTGTATCCATTATTTTGACCAACCACTGTATATAGATATAGAAAACAAAGCTATTTTATTCCACAAGGGTAGAAATATAGGAAAAATAGAAGTTGAAAATGCAATGTGAATAGTGTGAGTCTTTTTTTAATTATATTTAAAGATATAACTGGTTATATTTATATAATGATATAAAAAAAATATATATGCATATATACATATATGTGCATACTTATATATATATGTATATATATGTGTATATATAGGTATAGGACGTCATAAAGCGTAAACAACATGGAATATAAAATAAACATGAAATACAAAATACGAAAACAACACGAAATACGATGACAAACTTGGGTATACGAACAACGAGAGAAACAAATGGAGAATGAGACAAGTAACATAAAGAGCGACCCTTCATCAGTTGTCGGCTGTCCATCTA
>NC_068982.1:124599893-124604998 GCF_001194135.2 Octopus bimaculoides
TGGGTGGGGGTTGTGCGTGTATATATATATGTGCATGTATGTATGTATGTATGCATGTATGTGTGTGTGTTGTGTGTGTGTTGTGTGTGTGTGTACGTTGTGTGTTGTGCGTGTGTGTGTGTGTATGCATATATGTATGTATGTATGTATGTATGCATGCATGTATGTATGTATGTATGTATGTATGTTGTGTGTGTGTGTGTGTGTGTGTGTGCGTTGTGTGTGTTGTGCGTGTGTGTGTGTGTGTGTGTGTGTGTGTGTGTAGTCATGCATTGATATACAGTATATCATTATACATACTGAAAAACAACATATATACAACATAGACTAAGTAAAAATGACTTCAGTTTACAGATTTCAAAATGGAGAGAAGATGAATTTTTTTTATAAATTCGATATGTTATTGAAATACTTACTAAATGCTAATCAACCAACTAAATTTGAGAATTTCCTACTGCAGCAATTGTTGTTTATCTCTTTGTTTCTCCATCATCATAACGAAGTTTCGTCGTTGGTTTCTAAAACAGAGAGGAACAACTGCAAGCTGTCAAGGAGCATGTTTAATTTCAACTTATTTTCATCAAGTTTTTGTACACAACAGCAACTGAGAGGTGCCAACCAAAGCAGTATTTATTTAAGAAGCTAATTACAGCTAAATTTTCATCTTCTAAAGTCAACATTCTTCAGAAAGCCAACACAGCTGGGCGAAGACGGACGCCAATAATTACCTAGTAGAGTATTTGTTTTTGTAAACTGTAAAACTTCGTAAATGTACTATATTGTACAGTGTTGTTGCATTCTAAGTTGCAGGTTGTATTTTATTGAATTAGTTGCTGGCTCACTGCAATCTTTTAAGTCCAAATATTATGAAACTTTTATCTTACGATAATGTTTCTAACTATTGCTTAATTCATATACACATTCAAGTATAGTAGAGCAGAAATGCATACGTATGCACACAATTTTATGCTCACATGCACACATACATAAACTCCACACACACACAAGCTCGTTTTCTATTTATCTACTTCTCATTCTCTCCCTATACATATTTGCACGCATCAACATATACACATGTAAGCACACAAATACTACACAGAAATATAATACCTTGTGTTTGGAGGCATAAAAATAGCCCGTTAAATCTTTATTATAAAAGCATTAACTCGTTCCTTATGCAAGTGTAGCCAATTGCCTGCAAACAATTCTTATGGCTCTGTAATGGATATTTCAGATGGTAGAGGCTTCCAGAACTAAATATTTAAAGGTTTAAGCAAACGAGGATATTCGACAAATCAATAATGATATAATGAAACTCTGAGATACAAAATTTACAGAAATGGCCGTTGACGTACAGATTTACTCGTGTATAAGTCATACTATTTTATACTCTATAATTTTAATTGGGAAAAAATGTTATACGACTTATACTCGGGGAAAAGCTAAACCTATGAAGGGAAGTATTTTGTACCAAGATTTAACACTAAATTAAGGGAGCGATCGATACACGGGTGCAACTTATACACGATTTCGAAATGATTCCAAGCTCCAGAGGGCCAGAGACAGTATGGGAGACCGGACATGCGTTCAGTCGGATCTGTTTGTTGTTGTTCAATGGGTGGAAAAGAACAGTATGCTTCTAGATGAAGATAAGTTTAATTTGATCCGATTTGGAAAAGAGGATACTCTGAAACTACCAAATGCTCTTCCCTTGTGTCATCAAACAACACCAGGGGCCTTTGAGTAATTGTTGATAACAATCTAAGCTGGAGTTCCCACGTAA
Organism: Octopus bimaculoides; assembly: GCF_001194135.2. Lineage (NCBI taxonomy): Eukaryota > Metazoa > Mollusca > Cephalopoda > Octopoda > Octopodidae > Octopus > Octopus bimaculoides. The sequence continues at coordinate 124,601,677 of NC_068982.1, forward strand.
ACAGCAAGGTTGACTTGGCCCGCAAGATGTGCTTCTGGATTCTGAGAACTTTCCGGTCTAAAGATGCCCACACCATTCTTCTCTATTCTACTTTTGTCCGACCCCCACCTTGAATACTATTGCTCACTGTGGTCTCCCCATACGAAGCAACTCATTATGAAAGTGGAAGCACTCCAGAGGTCAATAACAAGAAAGATAGACGGCATGAGAAGTATTGACTATTCTCTCCAACGCTACCGTGAGCGCTACATCATTTGTGTGAAGTGGAAACTATTCCATCAGTATTGTACAAATGATGTTGGCATTAATTTTAAAATCCACCCATGACTTGGACCCCGTGCTATCTGCCCACTACAAAAATCGAACTCAAGACATAACTACATTACGACACAACTACTTTACCTCAACCGGTCCAGCTCTCTTTAATATCATGCCAAAATACATCAAAACGGAAACAGATCCCATAAAATTCAAAAGTTCTCTGGACAAATTTCTCCCCAAAATCCCGGACTAAACCTTCTACACCCGGATATGTCTCCAACAATAATAACACTTTGCTAGAGTGAGCCATAGTGTTCCATATATAACTGAAGTGTGAATCACAATCTAAAAGACTTCACCAGGTGGTGCTATTAAGGCTCAAAGGAACCTGGACGCGATCGCTTGACCCACAAGAAATAGTGGATAAATCTCCCTCAAATCACAAACCCAACTGTTTCTAAAAAACTTACATAAAATATAGTATGCCTGAATAAGAAAATAGGATGGACACTGTTAAAATGCCTGTAATAAGTATTAAATGAGTTTGTGAGTACAGTTATAATCTACATGAAAATGGATTTGTTTTACTGGAAATTCGATTTTATATTGATTGTAAAATTAGGAAAGTGGTACAAGTAAAGCGAAATAGCTTCGAGCATGGGACTGAAGTCATATAGTGAACTCACCTTCTCACAGAAGCAGTGGATCGCAAATTTTTAACGTAAAAGATATATATTTCGTATGAAATACCCTAGCAAACGTTATGCTGTACAAGACATGGTGGGTGCTTTACAAAGAACGGAGTGTCTAACAACTAATTGTAGTCACAGACGTTAGATACTGATCGTTGTGGTTAGCCGTTTACTGGAACTTAACTGAGAGCTAATACGGTATCCGTCCGGATAATATACCCCCTCCAGGCTCACTTATATATAGCAAGAAAAAACAACAATGCGAGGACGTGGAACAAGTGCTGTTATTAGACGCTCAGGAAAGGAAAGAAAAGAAAGAGAATTTCCCTTTTCGAGCGGTGCTCTTCATCAGAAATATAGAAAAAGTCCAAAGAAGGGAAGACGGAGAAAAAAAATCGCCAATGATACACACGTGGTCACACACACACACACATATATCAGCCGCCATGATTGACTGCTTGCTCCAAAAGTTTTTTTAAAAATCTCTCTCTGTCTATTTCCTCATGTTCCTTTCTGTTGAAGAGCTTAGGCTCAAAACGTAAAAGACTTTCTCACCTTCCCGAGCGTTAAACTAATACACCTGTTTGTTGTTTATACACCTGTCTTCGTCTTTTATTTTTTTGTAAATTTCAACTATACATATATATCCTTTGGTAAGATTTGAACTCGGGACGTAAAGAACTGGAAGAAATACCTGAATGTATTTTGTCCAACACTAATCTACCAATCTACTACCCTACAAAATAACACTAATAATGGTTACCAATTTTAGAACAATGTCAGCAGTTTTCAGGGGAGGGAATTAATCGTTACAATCATAGTTGACTGGCACTTTACTTAATCGACCCGGAGGGATAAAATGCGAATTTGACCTTGGCTGCACTTGAACTCAAAATCGGAACAGATACCATTTTGTTCGATACTCTAACGACTGTGCCAATAGCCACCTACGCTGATAACCCTAAGACCTGAAATTTTGTGGAAGGGGCTTAGTCGATTATATCGACCCCAGTGTGCAGGTGGTATTTATTTCATCAGCCCCGAAAAGATGACCTCAACGGCATTTGAATTCAGAGCGTGAAGACGGACGAAATGCCATTTAGCATTTTGTTCGGCGTGCAAACGATTCTGTTAATGTTAACAGCTTTTATGGCAGCAATATTAACGGCTGTACCAGTAAGAGGGGTTACTTCAAAAAGAGAGCGAGCGAAAGAGAGAGAGAGAGAGAGAGAGAGAGAGAGAGAGAGAAAGAGAAAGGAAGAAGGGAGAGGGAAAATCACTAAAAATTGCAATCTTTTTAGTGTTGTTGTTGTTGTTGCTGTGCTTTTGTTTAAGCCGATGTCAAACTTGATGGAAAAGATCAGAACTCTAAAACAGCTTAGTCATAACCATCTCATATAATTAGAAGTATATAGGACTACATTATATATGACGGGGAGATGTGATTTGACGGATATTTGACTTTTATTTTCTACAGATATCCTTTATTACGAATTTCTGTATCCTGACATACTGATATGCTATGTCTCCACCTAGTGGAGAGTCACACCGCACAAGCCAATATGGAAACCTCTATAAGGTAACCTACTTGCTAGAAATAACAGCCAGCTGTTTCGTAAAACCTATCCAGGTCTTTTTTTTTCTAATAGGACACATTAGTAAATACAACTAAAAAGGCACAATGGTCAAGGAACGGATGCTTTTAATCATAGACCTATTTTATCACCATTGACCTATGTTTAAACTACAACAACGACGACAGCAACATTATGAACATCAGTAAGAAACGTGCCGATGAGGTAAACTCTATATGGCAATACGATCTGCTAGAAATAACAGCCATGTAAATCTTCATCAAATTAAATCCTACCGTCTTTTAAACAATATATAAAAACGAAGCAAATAAACGACAGAACGACTCATCAGTTAATGTAGTTCCAGTTATATAATGGACAAGAGACGGAGTGGACGGACATGGCTGGAAAGCCTTGGAGAAAACGCCTGCTTGATCAACAATGACAACAGCTACAACAGCAACAACAGTAGTAGTTGCAGTGATAGTAACGTTGTTGATATAATAACTCCACGGCACAAAACAATAATAACATCATCATCATCATCATCATCATCATCATCATCATCATCATCATCGTCGTCGTCGTCGTCATCATCATCATCATCATCATCGTCGTGGTCGTCGTGGTCGTGGTCGTGGTCGTCGTAGTCGTCGTGGTCGTCATCATCATCCGTATCAGCGGCGGCAGCAGAAGTAGCAGCAGCAGCAGCAGCAGCAGCGCGGTAACGGTGGCAGGAGTAGCAGCAACATTGATGTTATAACAGCAACAGGAGAAGAAAAATCGGCAGCAACA
>NC_068982.1:124605031-124605450 GCF_001194135.2 Octopus bimaculoides
GTAGTAGTAATAGTGGTAGTAGTAGTAATAGTGGTAGTAGTAGTAGTGGTAGTAGTAGTAGTAGTGGTAGTAGTAGTGGTAGTGGTAGTAGTAGTAGTAGTAGTATGAGGATGAGGATGAGTAGAAGGGTTGGCAGTAGTAACAGTGTCGTCAACAGCATCATCATTAGCAGCAGCAGCAGTAGTAGTTGTAGTTGTTGTAGTAGTAGTAGTTGTAGTAGTAGTAGTAGTAGTAGTAGTAGTAGTAGTAGTAGTAGTACGAAGCGGAGGAATTGACGGAACAGTAGTAGTAGTAACAGCAGCAGCAGCGGCGGCAGAAGCAGTAGTAGTAGTAGTAGTTCTTGTAGAGATTGCGAAAGCATTTTCTTCTTTCTCTGACTAATTAACGGAATTTTCTATTTAAAGTTTAAAATATCTGGC
>NC_068982.1:124606247-124607531 GCF_001194135.2 Octopus bimaculoides
AAGAAGAGGGAAAAGAAGAAGGAAAAGAAGAAGAAGAAGAAGAAGAAGAAGAAAAAGAAGAAGAAAAAGAAGAAGAAGAAGAGAGAAGAAGAAGAAGAAGAAGAAGAAGAAGGAAAAAAGAAGCAGAAAAAGAAGAGGAAGAAGGAAAAGAAAAAGAAGGAAAAGAAAAAGAAGGAAAAGAAGAAAGTAAAGAAAAAGAAGTAGAAAAAGAAGAGGAAGAAGGAAAAGAAAAAAAGTAGAAAAAGAAGAGGAAGAAGGAAAAGAAGAAGCAGTAGAAAAAGAAGAGGAAAAAGGAAAAGAAGGAGGAAAAGAACATAAACAGAGGCATGGTAAAAGAGAGAGAGAGGAAGACAGATAAACAGAAACAGAAAAAAGAGAGATGGAGAGAGGGAGAGAAATAGAGGGAGAAAGAGAGAGAGATGGAGAGAGAGATAGAGAGAAAGAGAAAGAGAAATAGAGAAAGATAGAAAGAGGACATGCAAACATGAGGACATTCCACTCGCTATAATTTAAAACGGTGATGAATTAACAGACGATATCTTTACTGCTAATTTATCGTTCTTCTGGGATAATTCTAGAATGATTTACTACTCGTCTTTCTGGATAATTGAGTTTACTATTGCAACCTTGTTGACCACTATCCATTCTTTAACAATGGCTATTATATAACGAAAAACCTAACGAAGTCTACAGCAGAAGCTAATCATTTAGAATCAATGTGCTTTCTCGTTCTAATAATAGTTGAACGCTTTTTTCCCGCTGTTAATATGTCCTAATAGAATTGTATGCTGACAAGGCTCTTTGCGATTCAAACTATGAACTATGTCGTACGTCAAGGTTCAGCTATGTCTCCAGTGTTCATAGTCTGTTATGATCACCCGTGTATAACATTTCAAAACTGCATTACAGAAGACCAAGTTTCTTCTTTAGAGCTTTAAATACTTTAGGTCTGAGCAGTCGCTGGCCCACTGCGTTGCTTAAACAAAATCCCACATTAAGCCCATAATTTAAATTGGTTAACACTTACAGCTTGCCACGTTGTGTATATTAGCCTGCACTTGACTATATGATATGATACGATATCACACACACACACACACACACACACACACACATGCTGGCACTGCATCGCTTACGACGTCGAGGGTTCCAGTCGATCCAATCAACGGAACAGCCTGCTCGTGAAATTAACGTGCAAATGGCTGAGCACTCCACAGACACGTGTACCCTTAATGTAGCTCTCGGGGAGATTCAGCGTGACACAGTGTGACAAGGCTGACCCTT
>NC_068982.1:124607860-124608519 GCF_001194135.2 Octopus bimaculoides
GCAGGGTTCGCCACCATCCCCTGCCGGAGCCTCGTGGAGCTTTAGGTGTCTTCGCACAATAAACACTCACAACGCCCGGTCTGGGAATCGAAACCGCGATCCTATGACCGCGAGTCCGCTGTCCTAACCACTGGGCCATTGCGCCTCCACAACACACACACACACACACACACACACACAGAGTATATATATATATAAGAAATTAGAATGACGAATAAACAATTATGTTACAAACTTCATTAGCTTACAGCTGTTTCTGCTATAAGATGCAATACATTCAGAGTTCAACGCTTGAGTATCATCCTGTAGCTTCACCGGAGCTTTAAACACAGCCAAGCATACTGTGTGAAGACTATTTGCTACAATATAGCGCTATTCTAATGCCCGAGTGCGGATATTTCTTTAAGAAAAATATATAATTATGAGAATTCGATAAATTATTATCACTTTACGTATTTTATACAAATGGCATGACGATTTGCTGTAAAAAAATGTCTGTTGTTGGAAAAATGTGTTTATTCTGAACTCATCGTGACTTTTGATGCTGAAATGATAAAACATCTCGAGATAATTAATTCACGGTTTCATATGTGAGGGTAAAACATTAAAGAGATATTAAAGAAAATGTCCTGTTCCGTATTTTCAAAAAAAAAAAAAAG
>NC_068982.1:124608529-124611227 GCF_001194135.2 Octopus bimaculoides
TCATTTCCTATAGGAAAAACGTCTTTTCACGCTTCATTTTGGCCAACACATTTGACAGCCATTTTGTTTTACTAAATCACGGTAGCGTCTATTTAGCGCGGATAAGTTTTCATAAGTATGAAATTTAACGAAAAAAGAAAATTCATTAAGCGTAGGTTGACCTTGAAATGAACTTAAAAAAAACCTAGAATTTGGATTTTCCTAATAATCTTAAGAAACCTGACCACAGCGTGGTCGTAACCGAGACCTAGTACCTATTCTAGGCCCAGCCCTTGCTTTGTTATGATTTTCTTATAATAAACATTTGTAACAAGCCATGCTGCTGTAGCCTAAATTAGAGGCCACATCAGCATAGTCACACACTTTGGTCACTCCAGGGTCTTTTACATTCTTTACTTACATAAATCGGAGACGCAATGGCCCAGTGGTTAGGGCAGCGGACTCGCGGTTATAGGATCGCGGTTTCGATTCCCAGACCGGGCGTTGTGAGTGTTTATTGAGCGAAAACACCTAAAGCTCCACGAGGCTCCGACAGAGGATGGTGGCGAACCCTGCTGTACTCTTTCACCACAACTTTCTCTCACTATTTCTTCCTGTTTCTGTTGTGCCTGTAATTCAAAGGGTCAGCCTTGTCACACTGTGTCACGCTGAATATCCCCGAGAACTACGTTAAGGGTACACGTATCTGTGGAGCGCTCAGCCACTTGCACGTTAATTTCACGAGCAGGCTGTTCCGTTGATCGGATCGACTGGAACCCTCGACGTCGTAAGCGACGCAGTGCCAACAACTTACATAAATCAAACGCCAAATATGAATGTGTTTTGAAGCAGTTCTGTGTCAATCAAGGTGCAGAGCATGTTCGATTACTGCTTTATACAGAAATGGTTGTCAAAAGGAAATTGCTTGAAGTGGTTCATGGAGTTATTTGATGAAATGAAGTTACTGTCAACTACAGACCGCAAAGCATATGTCAGTTATTTGACAGTATCTTCGAGAAATTAAGCAGCTTGAACAAGCAACTCCAAGTAGTAAAGATAACTCTTGTTGATGCAAAAACAAAGATTTTCGGATTCACTATAGCCTTAGAATTATGCCTAAGGAATATCTCTACAAGAAATTTCAGTCGATTTTACTAGCTGAATCAGTGAGGCAACTAATATTACTAGAGAGGTATTTGTTTGAACATTTTAAAATGCTAATAAAAGACTTCAATGACAGATTTGGTGATTTAGAGAAAATGACTTTTCCTCCTTGGTTAACTCAACCATTGCTAGTTGATATCTCTGAAGTTCCGATGCTGTTCCAAGAAGAGTTATCAGAATTGTAACATGATGAATCAGTGAATACTATATTCAAAATGAAAGAACCAAGATATACACACACACACACACACACACACACACACACACACACACACACACACACATACATACATACAAATATATGTATACACGCATACACATGCATAACATGATCACGTGATAGACCAGACTATCGGATATTATATATCGCTTGGTTACAATGCTCTTTGCATTAGTTTTAGCTTTCGAATGATGCCACCCCGCTGGCTAGGCAATCAGGCCAACATTTTTCCCTGATCGGAAAGCCAGTCCGTCATAGGTTGAACCATTTACAGCTAAATGAACTGGAGTAACGTGAAATGAAGTGTTTTTTGCTCAAGAATACAACGAGTAGCTCGGCCAAGCAATCGAACCCACAATCTAACGATCGTGACTGTAGCACCTTAGCCACTAGGCTAGAGAAAGAACATGTATAAGGTGTTCAAAAAGTCTCTCCGCAGTGAATTTTAATTTTTTTTTTTTGTACACGATGTACTTCGAAACATGTGTAGAAGAGTCAACTTATGAATTGAAAATGAAGGACGACGCTTTCAACACCTCTTATAAAGTTTTTTTTTTAAGTCTTGTAAAGTCTAATATATTCTTTTGTAGTCTTGTACCATCTTATAAAATATTTATCTTGCAATAAAATACTTACTGCGGAGAGACTTTTTGAACACCCTGTAAAACACACACACACACACACGCACACATACACACACATGTATGTATGTATGTATGCACATCCACCCACGCATGTATAATGGATATAATACGCTTATGTAAGTGTGATGTAGATGGTCATCAACTAGTTCACTGAGAAATCCGAAACTTAAACACCAACTTTATATAGTCCGGAGTTAGAAAGTGGTCTAGAACGATCGCCATCGAGCAGGTGTTGAAGTATAGTGACAAACTAATACAGGCATAAGGAATGAATTTATATGAAAAGTTGTATATAAAATTTGTGTACAACATGATGTAATCAAGCCTTATCTTTACAGCTGTTTCGGATAATCAATGACTGGTTGATATAACTATGCATATTATGCAAGGAAATCCAGTATTGAGTCGATATTGTTTGTATGCATAAAAGCAAAGGAAGTGTGTCAACTAGCAATTTTTGTAATAGCTTCGAGCAAAGTCACGATATCCTCATCAGACGTGTGTATGTGTGTGTGTTTACGTCCCTGTAATCTAGCGGTTCGGCCAAAAGAAACCGATAGAATAAGTACTAAGCATATAAAGAATGGGGTCGATTTGCTCAACTAAAGGCGGTGCTCCAGCAGCATGGCCGCAGTCAGATGACTGAAACAAGTAAAAGAGTAATATATATATATATATATATATATATATA
>NC_068982.1:124611716-124612668 GCF_001194135.2 Octopus bimaculoides
ATATATATATATATATATATATATACATACATATATACATACATACATACTTCAGCAGAATAATTGCAAAAGCAGTAATTGCAAGTTCAGTAAACTTCTTTGCTCTCAGCAGGGCTTAATTAGAATGATATTAATTTGAGGATTTAAAATGGTTTAGTGGTTTGTTTTTCTTGTATCGTATTGTCATCAAGTTACATCACTAAGTGTCTTCGTTACAACAGTAATAATGATAACGATGATGAAAGTGGTGGTAGGGGTGTTAGTTGATGCGGTAGGAGTTATACATCGTTGTGGTTAGTAAAAGTAGTGATAATGACGATGATGATGACGATGATGATGATGATGATAATGATGATGACCACGACGACGATGATATTGATGGTGATGATGATGATGATGATGATGATGATGATGATGATGATGACGACGACGACGACCAGTCAATGACGATTACGACCTCGGCGAACTTAACTAAAGCAATCCCCAAAATGGCAACAAGCGTTTAACAATAGATTCAACAACTTGTCGAACGCCAACGGAAAATATAAATATAAGTGCAGATCTTTGCTTTAGGTCGTATTAACACATCATTAGTAATTTCACACGCGAAAATAAAAGCGGGTGAATAAACGATGTGGAAATAGGGTTCATTAGGACTGATTCAATTAAAGAATGCTACTAATTGCAATATTGCGTCGTCTAATCACTGTTATATTATATACTGCTGTTAACGTTGACTGCGCCAGTTATATATCAAAGCCGAATACAATTACCTAGAAACTTCCGGATGTCTATTGTTTCGTATTTATGAAATATAATACTTTGTTAATGTTAGTTCTAAAGTTTTGTTATGGAATCAATACGCTGACGAAATGTTAAATATAATATTATATAATTAATTCTTCCGGCCCCAACATCGAAACGATAAATGAGAAATATATATATATATATA
>NC_068982.1:124618299-124620725 GCF_001194135.2 Octopus bimaculoides
TACTTACTAAAAATACTCAGACTACACGTTATATTATAAAAACTAAATTCACTCTGGTTATAAAAAAAAATAATATAAATCTCATGAAATTGAACATAACCTGTAGCAAATCTTGCCATAAACTCATTGTTATAGTTAGAATATATAATAATATCAGAATGGAAAATCGCCTTCAATACAAAAACCACAAAATGTTCGTCAAAAGAGCTAATGTGATATATAAATTTTAACGTATACGTGACAGTTGTAAACGCCGTGACTCAAATTGTTACGTCATACACACAAGTATGATATTTTCTTGTCACATGACCATGCAGTTACAGTAAGGAGCCACTGCAGTCTATTATAATGCAGCATATACAATCAAATTAGACAGATAAACACTAGGTGACAGCACTGTAATTTATATTGAATTCTACAAAAATGAGAACAACAACTATAGAAGCTTCACTAATAGCAAAATAATCTTAATTAAACGCACAAATACATCATATGTATAAATGCCATGAACTATAACAGGATACGCTCCTAGATGATTTTAAATCTGATCTGAGGATTGTAAAGTTATAGAATTCTACTCCTGATCCTTTGTGTCTTGGCGCCTGCCGCTAATATGGTTTCAAATTTAGCACAAAGCCAGGAATTTTAGAGGAGGGATACGTCGATTACGTCAACTCCATTGCTCAGATGATAATTATTATAATAAATCGATCTTGAAAGGGTGCATGGTAAAGTCCACCTCGACGAAATTTGAACTTATAATATAAAGAGTCTGAAGAAATACCGCTAAGCATTCAGTCCGACGTACTAATGCTTCTTCTACCAGCTTCTTAAATATCCTTAGTACGACATATAGATGAAAAGGTTTTCATTTTAATTTCATTTGGATGAGCCTCCCTGTTTGTATGGAAGAGTTAGTGAACAAGATAGAAATATATTTGAGTAAACTGCTAGTTCCCTACGGTGAGCATATACTTCCCTACTGTTTCCTTTCAACCACTGAGATGGCTACCAAGTAAAACTTGCATGTTCGGGGTAAAAGCATGACCGTCACAAGTTTGCATTTTGTCATTTCCTTTCGCCTACACTTAAGAGGCCTTTTACTTTTAACAGCTATCACCAAGCCTACAGTGTGTTTCGTAAAAGATGGAAGCCTGTAGCAAGTATGTTGTGAGTGAAAGAACCTGTCTAAATGAGAACAAAAGTCTTCAGTGTGAGTATGTGGTTTGTGGGGTCGACAGCGTCCTCCGCTTCATTTTTTGTAAATCACTCATTCTCATTTAATTGTATATATTTTAATTATTTCTTTATTCATACGTTTCGTCTCATTCGATCCCCTGACCACAATGTTTGTTTTGTCTGTCCCCATATCGTCCCCTCTTTTTCTCAACCTCATGGTTAATAAAGAAATTGACTGAATTTCTTCTATTTGACTTCCTCGTTTCACTAATTGTTCTTCTTGTATGCATTCCCGTTTATTTGAATAATTTTTTGACATTGTTGATGTTTTAATTAATTGTAACTTTTTCCTCGTTTCCATCGTTTTTCTAATCTATTTATAGCTGGAATAACACGAAATAAAAAAAATCAACTCTTAAATCATTTTGTACACAGTAGAACATATAAAGTAGTTAATTTGTAATATTTAAATCTTGTTGCCAATAGAAATACACGAGCGGCAGTCAGACCGAACACATACAACATTAAAAATATCGAAAATAAAAAACAGTGACGCTACCAAACACAACTATAACACCACCACCAACACCGCTAACAATAATATCGATAGATATCTGTTAGCCATATGTTTCCAAAATGGTTCAAATGTAACGTACATGAAAATAAAGAGACTTTACCATCATTGATTAGATTTAAAAATGAATGCAACCCAGATATTTATTCATGAGTCATGCGTTCTAAGCATATATTTACACACTTGCTGGCAATTTACTGAGAACAAGAAAGAGAAGGATTTAATTATTTGATAAATGAAATATATTTGGTAACGTAGGGTGATTGTGAGTGAATTTCTTAGGAAGGAGAAAATGTCACTGAAGAAGAATATGAAACTAGAACTAAGACAATCCATGTTCTAACTTGCCAGTGTGAGTCAGAGATCCAGAGCAGCTGAAAAATTTCTCACCAACAAATCGATAAATACGTTTGCTCTATACCAACAAGTACGTATGCATGCAAATGTGCCGTTGCACAGAAATACTGCAGACTTGCACGTGTACACATACGCATCATAAACAATGCACACTTTATTAAACTCAAGCACATCACATCACATGCGAGAAGTTGTTGGAACAAATGTATGTATATGTCCATTAATATATGTGCAGAATATGTGTTTCTGCGTGAGTGCGTATGCAAGTTTCTATGTACTTGCATGTATATATATATATATATATATATATATATAT
>NC_068982.1:124620989-124623166 GCF_001194135.2 Octopus bimaculoides
TGTGTGTATGTATTTATGTATGTATACATATGTGTATGAGTATATGTACATGTATGCATGTGCATATCTATCTATCTATCTATCTATTTATCTGTCTGTCTGTCTGTCTGTCTGCTTGCCTGCCTGTCTGCCTGTCTGTCTATCTATCTATCTATCTATCTATCTATCTATCTATCTATCTATCTATCTATCTACCTGTGTGTGTATGAGTGAATGAACGTTTTGCGGGAATCAAAGGGAAGAATATACGCCTAAATTTCTCTCTATTTCTGTTTACACGTACACCTGTATTATATGCGAGTGAGTGTGCATCTGCATGTATGCAGTTCCTGACACGTGACTCGCAGCCATCAATTTTTGCCCTTCGTCAAGGATCCTCAACCGTAAATGTTTTACGCTCTGCTTAACCACTTTAAATATTGTAATTTGTTATAATTTAATAGTCGAAATAATTTAATTAAATTGAAATTGAAATTGTAAAATTGGACTCGCACAAAGAACGTTATACTCAAATTATTTTAAAATACACGTCTCTGCAAATACAAGAACACCTATGTTGAACGACTGAAGATAAGACTTACATTTGTTGCTATCCCCAAATAGTACAAAATATTACAATAATTCTGGCATAAGCTTCCATGCAAATATCGGACATTTTATATCAAGTCTTTACTTCTATGTCGGTCTACATCCAGGTGTTGTGTTGACTTCGAAAACTGTAAGAAACAAAAACATATAACATTACTGCATGATGTAGCCGATGCTTATATGTATGTATGTATGTATGTATGTATGTATGTATGTATGTATGTATGCATGTATGTATGTATGCATGCACGTATGTGTGTGTGTGTATGTATGTATTTTCCTTGTTTTTTTTTTTTATCTTTTACTTGTTTCAGTTATTGGACTGCGGCCATGCTAGTGCACCGCTTTGAAGGGTTTAGTCAAACAAATCAACCCCCAGTACTTTTTAAAGCTTTTTAAAGCTTGGTACTTATTCTCTCGGTCTCTTTTGCCGAACTGCTTGGTTACTGGGGCGTAAACTAGCCCACACCGGTTGTTAAACGGCGTTGGAGAGACAAACACGCACACACACACACACACACACACACACACACACACACACACACACACACACACACACACACACACACACACACACACACACACACTCACAAATACACCCATATGGAAACACACAAGCAATATATACAAAAGCGGAAGCTCTGCCTTTTCATTCACACAAAGCCTACACATGTATACTGCAATTATACTAATAACTTACGTCATCACGAATTCATTTCATTTGCTATTTCGTTGTATAGTATCTCGGTATTGCTGCGAGTTGTTATGTACCTCAGCGCCACATTTCGTAAAGGCATGACTCAACCCAAGGAAGCGTTAGTACAATATTGTATCAGTATTCATAATCAAGGACGCTATATAACGCTAACGGTAGAGAATCGGAAAGAATGGTTTACGATATTTAGTTACGATATTAGTTACGTTAAGGCGGCGTACTAGAAGAATCGTTGGCACTACGGACAAAATGCTTAGCGGCATTTCGTTCGGCTTTCCGTTCCGAGCTTAAAATCCACCGAAGTCGACTTTGCCGTTCATCCTTTTGGGATCGATGAAATAAGTACCAGTTTGGCACTGGGATCGATGTAATCGACTTAACCCTTCTCCTGAAATTGCTGGCCTTGTGCCAGAATTGAAAACTAATATTGATATTAGCATTAAGGCGGCGAGCTGGCAAAATCATTAGCACGCTGGACAAAATACTTTGTAGCATTTCGTCCCTCTCCGTTCTGAGTTCATATTCCGTCGAAGTCAGCTTTGTCTTTCATCCTTTCAGGCTCTAAAACATAATTTCCAGTTGAACACTGGGATCGATGTAATCGACTTACTCCTCCCCAAAGATTTCTAGCCTTGTGCGTATAATAGAAAGGATATTTAGTTGCGTTCCTTTACGACGTAAGTTTAACCGGCCCCTTTTGGGGTTACTCTTTTAGTCTTTTACTTGTTTCAGTCATTTGACTGTGGCCATGCTGGAGCACCGCCTTTATAATCGAGCAAATCGACCCCAGAGCTTATTCTTTGTAAGCCTAGTACTTATTCTATCAGTTATCTTTTGCTAAACCGCTAAGTTACGGGGAAGCAAACACACCAGC
>NC_068982.1:124628008-124628697 GCF_001194135.2 Octopus bimaculoides
GGATGAATATGATTGACGACGACGACGACGACGATGATGATGACGACGATGATGATGATGATGATGATGATGATGATGTTAAAGACGACGAATGATAACATCGAAGTTTGCTGTCCGAACGTAGCCGCAGTGAAAGAGAAGTCTTAGTTGTGAAATTCTCATTATCTCCTTCATTAACAACACCAACAGCAGACGTCACAAATATTTCATTCCGAACGCCAGTTATTAATTGAATGGAAAAGACACTAGACTGCTGACATCACCACTAATGGCTTTACCTACATCTAGGACTTCCTGTCTGTCACATTCCATACACAACTAACATCTTCGACAATTTACATATATATACACTTCTCTATGACATTTCCAGCACAAACAGCTCGCTCCCCATTTCCTCTCAGGTCCTGGTGATGGCTGACTCTGCTTTCTCCACATACATCTGGATTTCATTGAATTTTCTCTTCTTTATATGATGCGAACATGATAGCAAGTTGTTTGGGAGAGTGTTTAACAAGTGGCTGGTCTTAGACTATATCAAGTTTTCGATGTCTCAGGTATACTGTTAAACATATCAATTAGGCTAAAACATATTGATTTCACAACATGTTTATTACATAAACAGTAAAGAATATCATGGTTATGTATATGTTTACATGCAGAAGTGCATACATATATGTATGCATGTATAT
>NC_068982.1:124629707-124632593 GCF_001194135.2 Octopus bimaculoides
TATATATATAATTGTAGGTTTACTGTTAATACCGATACAGATGTACATAGATTTATGTTTCTTATTGTAGTCTAATGTTAAAGTTAGTGTTTAACCCTGCCTATATGTGAATGCTGTTGTACATAGGGTAAATGTATTTGAAAGTTGTGCGTTTTGTTTTTACGTATGTTTGCTCCCAAACAGCGCTTCTTTTAGTGCTGTTGACACCGCCGGATTGAATGGCACTGCCCAGGTGTCGAAACCATAATGATATCTGGGGGCAGCTGATGATGGAGGTATGTTGGATTGTTGGTATGACTGTTTTTGTATATGTGGAATGGTGTGTGGTAAGTGGCTTGCTTACCAACCACATGATTCCGGGTTCATTCCCACTGCGTGGTACCTTGGGCAAGTGTCTTCTACTATAGCCTCGGGCCAACCAAAGACTTGTGAGTGGATTGGGTAGATGGAAACTGAACTAAAGCCCGTCGTATATTTGTATATATATGTATGTGTGTGTATATGCTTGTGTGTCTGTGTTTGTCCCCACAACATAGCTTGAAAACCGATGGTGGTGTGTTTACGTCCCCGTAACCTAGCGGTTCAGCAAAAGAGACCGATAGAATAAGTACTAGGCTTACAAAGAATTAGTCCTGGGGTCGATTTGCTCGACTAAAGGCGGTGCTCCAGCATGGCCGCAGTCAAATGACTGAAACAAGTAAAAGAGTATATATATATATATATAATATATATACATATATATATATGTATTTATATATATACATATGAATATATAAATTTATATATGCAAATTAATATATATATATGTGCTTACATATTAATATATATATATACATATATGCATATATGCATGTATGTGTGTATTTATGTATGCATGTATATATGTATGTATTATATACCTTGTAATATTGCCCAATCATTTATATTTATAATAATGATTGATCCGAACCAAGTATTGTTGAAACGATCATAAGGAAGGAATAAAGGGGTTCTTAAATTTATAAATTACCTTTTGTCTTCTCTCTCTCTCTCTCTCTCTCTCTCTCCGCACACAAACATGTTTCTGCACGAAGATCAATTTTATAGAGAAATAAAGATTAGATTGATGCATCTTCAGGGGAGGATTTTGAAAGAAAGAGAAGCACCAAAACTACTATTGTTACAGACACTGGGATATGTTTGCTACACATCCACAAAGGGCAGCTGAACTTATGCAAATAAGTATAAAAGTATTCACCAAAAAGAAATGAAAAATAATGATAAAATCGAACACCGTACCGCCATAGCTTAACTTTGATTATTGAATTATATTTATAGAATTAAAGTTTCGACATTAAAATAACAAATTCCGTAGTGTAATAGCTCTCAGTAGTGTAAATAATCTCTAGAGAATGGATAATACATTATGTAATCATGATGGTTTATGACCTAGTGGTTAGGGTGTCGGACTCATGATCATAAGGTCGTGGGTTCGATTTCTAGACGGGCGGTGCTTTGTGTCTTTTTCGTTTCTTTAATTTGCTTTTGTTGAGGCATGTTAATTCAGTGAGTAGGTGATACAGTCTAACAAAACAACTGAATCCTCATCGTCAGACGACGGAAATCCTCCTCCTCCTCAACCACCACCACCACCACCACCACCACCGCTGCCACCTCTGCTGCCATCGCCGCCACCACCTCCGCCGCCATCGCTGCCACCACCTCCGCCGCCACCAGCACCACCACCACCACCACCATGCCCTATCATATCAAGTAGAAATTTCACACCACATGTTGCCCTCATCCTACGTATTGTTCAGTAGCGGAGTAAATAATCAGTTCAGTTGCGTGGGTTTCTCGAAGCAATTTGATGGATTAACTTTTATTCTTCGTGAGAAGAAACTGCATCGGCGTGATTCAACAACGTTAAACAAAACAATCAGCCGTTGAGATGGGTGTAACCACAGTTGCCTTCTACTAACATTAATTTCGTATTTTACTGAAGTAACGACTTATAAAGTAGCCTACTACAGAAAAGAATAAACGATTCAGAGAAATGGATGTCTGTATATATTTTTTGACTGCATAATTTCTTCGTTGGTAGAAACAAGTTTGTATATTTATATTTTATACAGGAATTGGTAAACAGTTGAGTCATTGTTTACAAGTTTCTACCGGGATAATTACTGGTTCGCTGAATTTCTGATTGCGAGACTGACAATGTAATATCAGTAAGTTTGCCAATGAGAGAGATTATATATCAAAAAGGCTTTGATTTCTGGATTTTCTCCATTCCAAGTGGTTTTACTGTGCGTCAAAAAAAAATCCCTAGCCTGGATATTTCTGTTATCTCGCGCAAAATATACGTATACACGTAGAAAATAACCGCCCCACACATATACACACACATACATACATATATACATATATGTATATATATGTCTGTATGCGCATGAGAGTGTGCATGGACGTTTTCTTTACAGAGTTTTCTCCCCCATCCCTAGGTAGCTTGTCAGCCATTACTAAAAAGCATCTGTCCGTTTAAGGTGTCGATTATGCTGTGACAGATACCATCCTAGCATTTACCCCTGTGGTCAAAACTAGACGAAGGTGCCTTATATGTTTTACTACAATCAATTCTCTGTTGTTTGTTTTTGCTGTATAGTCGCTGAGCCTTTTCTGGGTTTATCTGTCCATTGACTTTTCACTGATGCTGGGTTTCTGGAAATTCTCTTGAGTGCCGGTTTAGTCATTCACGAATCGTCCGTGCGACAGTTTGTACAGAGTTACTTGTTATCAGTAGTACTCACAAACAATCTCATAATATATGATAGCTGCAACTCGGTTTCGTGATGTGGCTTTTCAGTTCTGCTAGAGGTTTACATTCTCTTGCTCAGAATATATATA
>NC_068982.1:124632643-124636669 GCF_001194135.2 Octopus bimaculoides
ATATATATATATATATACATATATATGCGTAGATTTATGCATATGAACATACAATCTTATATACATATGCACAAACATATATTATACACATAAATATGTACATACATACATGCATACATACATACATACATACATACATTCGATACACTTCCACGCTGTTTCCATCCACTAGATGTTTACTGATTTTCTTTTTGAAGTCTTGTTTACGATAATGAAAATCTGAAGATGTTTGTTTATTCCTGTCTAAAAGTGTTAGACGGTTGTATTATTTGAAAATCGTATGTAAGTATTTAACTGGATTAAGACGCTGTAGATTCGCATTGTGTAAATGACAATGGGAGAGAGGGGCGGTACAGCAGACACCATTATTCAGTTATTCAATATGAAAGAAAAAATGGTGGTTAGGTAGAGATAATAACTACTATAGCGATGAACAGAAAATGGAGAGGAAGATGATTTAGTGATGATGATGATTTTCATTGAAATTTCATTGAAATTTCATGTTTATATTCTTATTAATAAAGTAGGTCTGCCGACATGATAACATTTATGTTGAACAGATCTTTATAAATAGAATTCTCTGTAGCCAGCTCTCCAACAGAGTAAGTATTATGGCTCGTCGTCGGCTTTCATCCAAGCGATATTTAAATGCTGTCTTTCAACAGTTTAGTAATTACTTTAATAAGTGGCTTAAGAAGTGCAAAACATCACAACAACAATGATATCTATTGCTGGCTAAAAATACATTTCATTAATTACTTCATATCTTTAGCATGCCGCTGTTTCTCCATCTCAGAACTTGTTTATTTATTTCTTACTGGAAAGTTGATTGCCAGAGTATTTAAGTGGCTGCTCTTACACTTACGTTATTATGTCCATACTGCTGGTCTGCAAATGGCTTCGAAATTTTTGATTGTTGGAAGAAATTCAATTATAAAACCGCAAAAATTGAATTAAAATTAGATGGGCAGAATAAATTTTATTACATAAGGGACGCTCTATTCGTAAATACATTTGTGAATGCAGCAGATGAGCTAATACAGCGCTAGATCATATTAATAAATTGAAATTTCATGATTGATTTTTGGAATCACGTAGCTCAGATTATTTAGCATCTAGCTTTGTCATATCTTAACAGCAAACTGTAGCTAGTTAAATGATGTTTAAGAAGAGCACTACATTTATCTCCAATGATTGTAGATCTTTTCAAGAAAAACATTAATTGTGCCCGATGTGTAGTAGAACAGTCCTCCACTTTATCGACAACTAAATTCCCTCAAATTAAACCCTGCCATCTTAAAAAGAAAGAATACATTAGACAATGCAGTCTTCGTAAACACGAATACTATACAACCAGAGCCCCTTAAGTTACAACAAATGCTAAGCCAACTCAACACTGTGAACTCAGATCCTTAACATAGCAAGGACTGCATCTCCTAGGCCGGCCTTCCGCTTCAGAACCAGAAAGTACTTTATCTCACCAACACTTTACAATGCTCAATTGAGATCTACAATGATATACCGCTCATACATCTAGCACGGTGCTACTACTACACATACAGATGTAGAACACATCAAAAGAAAAGCCACCTGATAGATTGCTAACATGTATTTCATGCTGAAGACTAGTACTAGTAGTAGTAGTAGTAGTAGTAGTAGTAGTAGCAGGGCCGTCGTTAAGCCCCTGCAACCCCTACGGTAGCAAGGGGCCTCTGCAGTTGAGGGACTCCATGTTGAGATCAAAGTACATAGATGAGTCATCTATTTACTTAGGTTAAGATGTTGAACAAGAATTAAACTATGTTAACTGAAAATTTCAAGAAATAAAATAGTATTACACTGTACCTGCAAAAGTTTTGTAAAAAAATATTACATCGTACCGCGAACGTGTACCAGACTTTGTGGATTGTCTATGATATCAATTGAACACGAACTTAGCTCTCAGCTTGATTATTCTGAATTGATCGATGATTTCAAGGAGCGAAAAGTGCGCCGTGTTTGTTTTTGAAAGTTGCCTGGATTATAAAATTGCTTTTTTATTCATATCTGGAAGTTTTGCTTATTGGAATTTGTAATAGACCTAAATGAATTCAACTTGTACTTTTAAAGATGTTCTTTAGGATAACGTGAAATACTGAACTTCAAATAGAATAAAATAAAGTATAGCTATGAATAAAAGGTGCGTAGATAATGAATTTTGATTGAAGGGGTGGGGCCTCGAAACAAAAAGTTGCAGGGGCCTTCTAAAAGTCACGCGACGGAGCTGAGTAGTAGTAGTAGCATCTTGGTAATGGTAACAAAAGTAATATCTATTTTTAATTAGTTTATACTATTGATTACTTCCAAAAGGTGGCGATCTGGCAGAATCATTACCGCGTCTGACACAAGGCTTAGTAACATTTCCTCCGGCTCTTTACGTACTGAGTTCAAATTCCACCGAGATCGACCGTACTTTTCATCCTTTCGATGTCGACAAAATAAGTACCAGTTGAGTAAGGAGGTGAATATAATCGACTTCCACCACTCACCTCGGAATTGCAACCCTTGTGCAAAAATTTGAAAGGATTACTATTTAGTTATTATTTCCTTTACTGATAATTCTGATATTACTGCAAAAGCGCAAAAACATTTTCATGGATACTAAAAGAAATTGTGGTTGTTGTTTCAGAGCTCCATGCCAGTCACGATGATGTAAGCCTAAGTTTAAGTACGTTACATTTACTACGACACTGTCTTGTATATCTTGGACTACATTATCTAATGTAGTCTACAACACTATCTTGTATATCTTGGATTACATTACTACGACACTATCTTGTATAATATTGTATATCTTGGACTACATTATCTAATGTGTCTTTTTGTTACCGTGACGGACGAAATACTCAGCGGTATGTCTTCTGGTTTTACGTCCTGAGTTCAAATTCCGCCGAGCTTGACTTGCCTTTCACCTTTTCGGGGTCGATAAGATAAATATCAGTCAAGTACTTAATGTCTCTTTTGTTACCGTGACGGACAAAATACTTAGTAGTATTTCTTTCGGTTTTACAGACTGAGTTCAAATACCGCCGAGATCGATCTTACCTTTCACCCTTTCGGGGTCGAGAAAATAAATACCAATCAAGTAGAGGGGGTTGATGAAATCGGCGCCCCTCCTCCTGAAATTGTTGGTCTTTTGTTTATAACAGAAATGATTATTTAACGTCTCTTTTCCTTTATTTTTAAGTCAGTTGAGCACGTTTTACATGAGAATCGGTTGCTTTTCCAAGCCGAACGAGCAGCCCACGCAGTTCTGCAGAAAGTACTCGCTTCTCTAATGTCGAGTCCCTCATCCCCCACAAACAGTAATTATTTAAAAAAAAACCACGATGACCCATTCACTTTAACAACGAACTGGATTACACTAAAAACTGTTACTGAGAACATGAATAGAAACGGCTCACACGAACAAGAGGGAAAAATTATTCCTGAATAATTATTTGAAAACTGAGAGAATATAAACATACGCAGTGGACGTATTTATGACCGACACTCGCTAAATCTCTTTATTCTATAAACAC
The DNA here is from genome assembly GCF_001194135.2 of Octopus bimaculoides. NCBI lineage: Eukaryota > Metazoa > Mollusca > Cephalopoda > Octopoda > Octopodidae > Octopus > Octopus bimaculoides. Next base: position 124,636,204 of record NC_068982.1, read on the forward strand.
AGTGTGAGGTGAAATTGTGACGACGCATAGAATCTCATAGTCAGGTTAACATTTCCCAAATTGACTGGAGATAAATCAGCGTAAGAGTGAAGCAGAAACAATATGGGTAAATTAATTTCCGTTTGGTGCAAGTGTTATTGGGTACAAATAACTACATTTGACACAACTACATTTGGACCACTAAATGTAGTTGTGAGCTAAGACGTGAGATTAGTTCCTTCTAAAATGCTCGCTCACTTATAACGCCCTCATAAACAATTGTAACCACAATTCTCAAAGCATTTAAATGGTTCGTACACACACACACACACACACACACAGAGAAATATATGTGTGCGTATGTGAGAATATTTTTGAGACTTGTATATATATGTCTCTCTCTCTCTCTCTCTCTCTCTCTCTCTCTCTCTCTCTCTATATATATATATATATATATATATATATATATATATATATATAAACATAC
>NC_068982.1:124637397-124638499 GCF_001194135.2 Octopus bimaculoides
TATTTAAATCAAGCAATGGCCCAGTGGTTAGGGCAGCGGACTCGCGGTCAAAGGATAGCGATTTCGATTCCCAGACCGGGCGTTATGAGTGTTTATTGAGCGAAAACACCTAAAACTCCACGAGGCCCCGGCAGGGGATGGTGGCGAACCCTGTTGTACTCTACCACCACAACTTTCTCTCACTCTTACTTCCTGTTTCTGTTGTACCTGTAATTCAAAGGATCAGCCTGGTCATACTGTGTCACGCTGAATATCCCCGAGAACCACGTTAAGGGTACACGTGTCTGTGGAGTGCTCTGCCACCTGCACGTTAATTTCACGAGCAGGCTGTTCCGTTAATCGGATCAACTGGAACCCTCGACGTCGTAAGCGACGGAGTGCCAACAACAACAATTTAAATCAAGCACAAACCAGAAGTCCATTATAATGGTTAAACTAATTTGCTTACCATGCGTCCGTCAGTGACGTAATTAACAAATTAGAAAATATTTTGCTTACTGCACAGCGTGTATAAGAAGTATAAGGAGTATAAAATAAAATTGGAGTATTTAGATTTTTTAAAAACATTTTTCTTTATTTCCTTTATTTTTCTAAAGTTCCAAAGCGAAGTCTTACAAAATAGGTGTAAATTACTGCAGATTTATAATAGGTTTCTATTACATGCTATGTTGCGCATAAATATTTATTACTTATTTAATCAGGCACCCAGTAAACGCTTGGTATGCACATTAGTCTAGGTATTGCACGGCTGAAAAATAAGTGGGGAGTTTGTATTCAGATGAATGGAGAGTGAACTATGAAACATTTCAAGACAGTGTACGAAACTGAGAAGAAGGAGAATTTACAACTGTTTTAAGTTTCACTGCATGGGTGTTTGTTAGGAAAATATTTAGCATAAATAGAAAGCTTAGTACTAATTTAGGATCTAGTAGTGGCTTGAAATATTATATATCTCTAATAGCTGAATATGTTGATTACTTATACAAACTTCAGGTTGAGACTTTCCAGATATGAAACTACAATAGTCCGCGTGTGCGCATTCACAGCATCACACACACACACACACACACACACACACACACACACACACACACACACACAC
>NC_068982.1:124639909-124647368 GCF_001194135.2 Octopus bimaculoides
GCCACCTACACTTTTTATCTATCTATCTATCTATCTATCTATCTATCTATCTATCTATCTATCTATCTATATATATATATATATATGGGAGAATATACAAATAATAACAACAGACGAGGACAGGTGGTGTAAATAACAAAAGTATATATTAGTATGACGCTCGGGAATACGGAAAGTCTTTGACGTTTCGAGCTACGCTCTTCAACAGAAAGAATACGGAGACAAGGAGAAAAACACGGAGAAAAAAAATTGAATAGTGTTCAGTCAACGGTCAATCATAATAATCTATATATATATATATATATATATATGCGTGCGCGCACACAAAAGGAACATTACCAATGAAAAAGCATAAACATATGTAGGAAATGAATTCAGGTGTCTGACGGGGAGAAGCTTCCTTGGGAAGCTTCTTCTTCTGTGTGTGTGTGTGTGTGTGTGTGTGTGTTTTAAAGTCTCTCCGCCTCTAGGGGATGTGTCACAATTACCAAATGCCAATAGATGACGCGTATTGAGTTCGCTTCCTAGCCATTTGGTTTCGAATTCACTCCCACTACACTCGCACCTTAGGCAAGTATCTTCCACTACTTCATGCCTTCGACGCCGTATGAAATAAATGATTCCTTTCTTGAAAAAAAAACAGGTAAGAGTCAGCGTCAGGAAGAGCATCCAGCTTTAAAACAATACCTCAAATAACATGTTCGCCCAACCCATGCGCGTATAGAAAAACGGACATAAACATATAAATATGTGCGTATGAGAGTCGGTGTTTAAATGACCCTGGGTTTGTGAGATAATTATTAAGCGAGAATATACTGATGAAAAATAACGACATAATTAAATTCTAGGAATTAACTGCTAGAGTTTAGTCGAAAAAGAGTGTTAGGGAACAAAAGACCGAAAATGTTAGCTTTAAATTATGTCCTTATACGGTAGCGATAAAAGGAGAGTACATTAATAAGCTATCAAAGCAGCCTTAGAGCCAGAAGGCGTGTGAATATTAGATAGTTAATTTGTGATCAGGATGCTATTATCGGTGAAAGTTATTTGAATGTCAGTCGTAACGAGTCAGAATATAGAGAAATGAAGTTTGTTGTTATAGAATGGAATATATACGTTGTGCTAAGGCTGTAGGCTTAATTTTAATGATAAATAAATGAAAGGCATAAACATAATAGCATTAAATTAAATTGGAGGTGAGATTGACGCAATTCGCTTTAATATTGCACATGAAAAAAAAAGGGATACGCAAGTTACACGCCCACGTAAACAGTTGTAAACGTATCACACATACATGTATATTCATTTATGTGTGCATGTGCGTGCGTGCGATGGTGTGTGGGTGTGTGTGTAGGTATGGGTGTGTGCGCGCGCGCGCGCGTATGTGTGTGTTCGTTATAATAGAAACAGTATTAGATTAAACTTTCTGTACACAGAGATGACACCGGAAAAAGAGATGACACCGGAAAAAACAAATGTTATGTAATGAACTTCTTTAGCTTACAGCTGTTTCTGCTTGAGGATGTGGTAGTGCCTTAGTTGATTAACAACCAGGTTATTAGTCACGCCATGCCTAAGCGAAATATACATATACATACATACATACATACATACATACATACACACACACACACACACACACACATATATATATATATATATATATATATATATATATATATATATATATATCAACCTCAAATTGTGATCTAACACCAATGAAGTTATCACATAGTCTAAAAGCCTGGGGAACAAAATAAGACCAAGTTAGTGTAGCTAAACATATCGAACTACTACCAGTCCAGAAACCCAGTTCTACTAAACAAGGCACTAATATTCGCTAAGTCCAAGTCCAACATCACTAGGGAAGAAGTAGATATAATTTTAGCTGCTAAGAGCACTATAATAGAATACGGAGGTAAGCTATGGACTCGATCAGACAGGGTCGACTCATTCGACATAACAATGGGGTCTAGCGACTCCGCATAAGTCACGGATTTAGTAGGCATATACCTATTATCGCAAGTAGAATCTTGGCTGCCGAACATGGAGTGGGGGAGGATTATATGGGAACGACGCATTGTTCACTATATAAAAAGTAGCAAAGTAGAAATAGAAAGATACAAGAAAAAACTCTTTAAATTCTTTAAGAACTTTGGATTGGAAATTGAAATAGAAAAATATCACAAGGTGGTAAAATTCCTAGAGGTAAAGCTCAGCCTCATTGATGGTAAAGCCAAAGGTTGAACTTAAAATATGTGAACCGAGGATCAAATCATCCAGAACATATACTACGTTGCATCCAAAAAATGTGGGTAATAGAAAATCCAGACTATCCACAAATGAATGAATATTCGATATGCACGCTGAATATTACAACTCAGCACTGGTTAGAACGGGATAAAAGGATAAAGTAATATATGTACAGAATAAGACAGACAAGGCACGATACTCAGAGGGCATTATTAATAGTGGGGATAATCATATATATAACCGCAGAGTACAAGAACCTAGAAAAATAGTAAATATAATAGGGACCAAAAGGGAAAAGAAAAAACTATAGCACCAAGAGTGATATAAAACAGAATTCATGAAACCACAATCAAATATAGAAAGACGCCAACCGTTAAACGCCGATGGTAATAATAACAAAGCAGTAGAATACACTAACAAAACCAATAGATATATTAAAAGAAATGGGAAAATAGCCAATGAAATTATTTGGGTTAACTCGATCTTCAATTCACAAGTGAAATCCAAAATAGGCCAGGAATAGGAATTCTTCGCAGCATTAGATAAACACTTCCCAAGATCTTCTAAATATCAGAAAATCATCAACAGACATAATGTAAAATTGGCAAACGCGACCTCCAACAATCTAGAGTATCACATACACAAACTAAATAACACAAAACTAAATAGGATAAAACTAGATGGGAAATACGAAGCAACCGCAGCTAATAGCACTGAATACGACGATAAAATGGTGGAAAATAGGGGTAACAAAAACGGACCTAAACAACAGCACACAATTTCCATGCATCAGGAAAATGATTGCACAGTTACAGGAGGACCACCAATATTAACTCTACGGAAAGAAAGGAAAAAATAAATATCATGTGCAACTGCAGATGTAAAGAGGAATGAAGATTTAACAACAACGGCATGATAAGGAATGTAGTATACAAATGTAGGTTAATACAGCTACGCAGAAATACGTGTACATTGGTAGCACCAGGGACACCATGAAAAATCGTCTGCGAAATCATCTCTCATCATTTTCTAATATAAATAAAAGACACTCCACATCTCTATTGAACCTCGTCTGGAAACTCAAGCCGAATGGAGTGGAGCATACGACCCACTGGTCCATTATCAAAAATGTTGCACCATATGATGGAACATCACGAGTATGCAACCTATGCTCGGTAGAAACACTAGAAATAATCACATCCAGGGAAAACATGATAAATAGGCACTCTGAGGTCATCATATCATGTCAACAGAAAGACAAAACAACATTTCTGGAGTTTGAAAAAATATTTTGAAACGAAATAACACATAATAATAGAACAGCGAATGAACCTAAACAGTATTTGGAACCGACCAATATTTGGAACCAACCAATATTTGAGATGCTATACACTATACCAACAGAAACAATGAAAGATCAAAGATCACCATTTGAAGGTAGGTAGCATTTATCAATTCTGTCAACAAACCCAACTGATACCAGCAGTACCAGATGACTTGTTGAGTTGATAATTTATTGAAGATAGTTATGCCTTAAATGAAATCAAACAAAAGAATGTACTACTCATTCTTAACATCCACTGAATGAATAGCAAAACAAATCTAACACCACTACACACATTTCCATCCCCATATAAAAACCATTCTTTCTTCTATTTCCATCACCTCCCCTCCTCCCCACCAAATACCCATAGAACACGCTTGATCTTCATACTGGCAAAAAGGGATAAGAATCGTTTGAAGAAATAAATCAATGATGATGATCAACCGGATGCCCCTGGATACTACGGACTACACTATAATCATTCCAGGAATACGGACTGTGATCTTAAGAGTCATGCGATTTCTGGAAACGCGCATAGCGATGCATTAAATGTTTATAAATTCCATCCAAGGATTATTGTTATTATACAGGGTGGCCATAAAGTCACGCACCATCCTGGAATATGTGAAATAGCTAACGTTTTTTTTTAAATATCTTTTCACAATTGCCGATATTACTCACAAACTAATCCTCATTGGATAGAGGAAGATAATCAACAAGGCAGAGGCAAGGTATTGGTGTGGTGTGGGATTTGGTACAATAAAGTAATTGAACCATTTTATTTTGAGGGCTCTGTGACAGGTGATTCGTATCTGGACATGCTTGGCAACAAGATGATGCCTCACATGCATTCACTTGGAAGAGGAAACCCTGTCTGGATTCAGCAGGATGGAACTCCGTCCCATTATGCATTACAGGTTTGTGGTTTTCTGAATGAACATTTTCCACGGAGATGGCTCGGGTGTCGCGAGCCAATTAAATGGGTACCACAGTCACCAGATTTAACTCCCATGAACTTTTTCTTCTGTGGCTACACTACACCCCTTGTTTATTCTGAAAAGATTCATGACCAACAACATCTTCAAAGAATTGTTAAAGCGTGTGAACAAGTCAACGGCAATGAAGAGCTATTTGAGAGGGTTCATCGCAATTTCAAATTCAGTAGGGTCACTTGTTTAGAGCTACATGGCCAACACTTTGAACATTTGTAATGGATTACCTACTTACTACATTGTTAATAAAGCATACTTGATATCTCTCATGGTGAGTGACTTTGTGGCCACCCTGTATATATATACATATACAACAGGCTTCTTTCAGTTTCCGTCTACCAAATCCACTCACAAAGCCTTGGTCGTCCTGAGGCTATAGTAGAAGACACTTGCCCAAAGTGCCAGGCAGTGATACTCAACCTGGACCATGTAGTCGGGAAGCAGGCTTCTTAGTATACAACCAATAGAAAAAAGGAATGAAAAAGCGAACAGAAATGAAGAGCGTTGTTAGCGACACGAAAGAAAAGTTAAATATATGTTAAATATCAAGTGAGGAAACTAGATTTATTGAGTATCATGAAATAATAGAAGGCGCGGATATAAAGAAAGCATATATATATGAGAATCTGGTGGCGCTCTAAACCATGTTTGTACCCATTGACGTTCCATAGCGAAAATCTATTTTCCTCACTAAATCTTTTTCCTCAACATATCAAATATTCAAATCGTTTTGAATCTTAGTACATACATAGTTTACACTTCACGTGTGTTATTTGACTTGATTTTGTGTCGAGTATATATATAACCAAATATCTTTTCCTTATATTATGCTCAAAGTGGCAACAATTCGTGAATAAAATGCAAATAAGTTATTTTAAATTAAACTATACAAACCAGACTTGTCGTCACTTACCTCAGTACTTTGCAATAAAAATATTATATTTTGAGATTTAATTTAATCAGGAATAATGAAACGGTCTGTCAGGGAAGAGCGGAGAATGTGTTAGGGTTGAAGACAGTATTAAATTCGAACGTGCTGGTATAATTACGAAGATATTAGTGCGAGAGGTAAATTGTTTGACAGCTTGTAGCATAATAACGTATACAGAGAGGCGCCAACTACGAGATGGAGGCTCACATTTTTATTCCTGGCCAAATGTACTTTTTATACATTCTACAAACCTACACTTTGTCAGGAAGAGCTTAAAGAATATCTAGTTAACAATAGCTATACTATGAAACTTCTAGAACAAAGTAGCTTATGATATCAACACAATAAATAACACCGCCTCTCGTAACACATACAACCGGAACAACAAACTACAAAGGCTACATAAATAGCCATTACAAAACTGATGAAAGTTGGGGGAGGAAACCCGGACAAAATGTACATTATTGTATCAATTCTGGTCATAAAATAGATTGGAGCTACAGCAACTAATATTCTTCCCCACTCACTGGCTTTTGTCTAACAAAAGCATATGTGTACAGAATTAGAATTATAACGAACAAAGAATATGTTGAAGGGTAGCCGTAAGCAACAGAACAGAATTTAATAAACAAAAAGAAAATATCTCAGTATATTTCAGTCCAGAGAAGAGAACCGAATCTACTACAAACACTTCATGATAACAAAATGAAGACGCCCCCCTTTTGTCAGGCCGGGAAGTTTAACATATTCTTGCACTTAGCTTCTGTTTATGTAGATACATTGATTTCTACACATATATACACTAACATACAACAATGGTTTAACAGGGAACACTCTATATAGTCACACAATCTGCTAAAATAGTAGTCAAAACATTTTGAAATTACACCCTTTCGTGTTAAAGAAGGAAGAACAAAGAAAAATGTAGTCCTAGATATAAAAATATCTAGTCACGAATGAAACATCTCTGATCTTATGACTGCTCAAAGAGGACTAACCTATGGCTCAATAACTGGTAATTATTTAGCTATCACGAAAGGATGATAGGAAAACTCACCTCGGCGGAATTTGAATTTAACAAAAAGAGCCGGAAGAAACGCTTCTAAGAACTTTTCCAAAGCGCTAACGATTCTGTTATATATATGTCTCGCTTGGAAACAAGAGAATGAAACAGCACTCAATATCTATCGGAAAATTTATTCCTCTACGCTCGTTATGCGTTATATCCGGTTCTTTCGATTATTCTCTGAGCATTCGTCAACCTTCCGAGTTCTTGTACAGGGATTAGAAAAACTGAAGGACTGCTGCAATAAGTATGTGAATCTAAGGGAAATATATTGGATAAAATCGTGACTGGATAATTTGGTTGTTTTTTCTTTTATCCCAGTGTCTTAAGCTCAAGGTGTGATTGTTGAACCTGACTTTAAAATTCCTCTCTGTGAGACCCACATATTTCTTTGACGAAACTATGTCCATGGTGGTTGTAGAGTCTACGATGGCTTCATAAATGATGGTCTCGGACGTGCAAGCTCCATTTAGCGGGCACAAATTTTTATCCTTGCATGAACAGCTGGTTTCATTTTGTTGTTTTTGTGTGTTGTGTGCGATTACATTTTTAAAATTAGTAGTTGAGCTAAAACTGATTTTTAAGTCACGTCTATTATATATATATATATACTAGCAGAAATACCTGGCGTTGCCCGGGTTAAAGAGAATAATGAAATCTAAAAACGCCGTCTAGACTACGCATCATCTTTATATATAGAGATGTATATACACACACGCACCCAAACACACGTATATATATGTATATCAATATAAATATATGAAAGTCAATGAAGTTTCGTAAAAGAAGGTGATCATGTACATACTTTCTTGCTGTTGTGATTATAACACCTCATTGTAAACTATGTTCCTTGTTTTCCCTTGTGGAGCATATACAAATAGGTTTTTTGTTGC
>NC_068982.1:124649559-124652059 GCF_001194135.2 Octopus bimaculoides
GTATGTATGTATGTGTGTATGTATGTGTGTATGTATGTATGTGTATGTGCGCAAGTATGCATGCTTGTATGTATGTATGAATGTGTATGAATGTGTATGCTTGTATGCATGTATGCATGTATGTATGTATGTATGTGTGTGAGTACGTATGTATTATATATATATATATATGTGTATGTATCTATGTATGTATGTGTCTGTATGTATTATGTATATATGTGTGTATGTATGTATGTATGCATGCATATATGTATGTATGCGTGTATGTGTGTGTGTCTATATGTCTTTTAACTTTTACCTGTTACTAGTTTCAGTCTTTGGACTGCGGCCATGCTGGAGCTACGCCTTGCAATGTTTATGTATGTATGTATGTATATCTTTTATATTTTACCTTTTACTCGTTTCAGCCATTGGACTGCGGCCATGCAGGAGCACCACAAATAATTGTGCGTGATCAACATTTGTGTTGCCGAAGAGTAAAGGACATTACAGAAGGGTAATGTAAACAAGCATTGAGAGAAAGAGGTGGGAGAGGGAGAGAAAGAGAGAGAGAGTGTGTGTATGTGTGTATGCACATATATATCCATATGTATGATATGTGTGTGTGTTTGTGCGTGCGTGTATGTGTGTGTGTATGCGTGTGTGCGTGCTTAAATAATACAGCTGGTATTCGAGTACTATTTTTCTCCACCTTGTTTTGCATTTATGTGCTCACTTGTGTGTGTGTGTATATATGCACAATCATGCACATATAAAAGTATATACATATATGCGTGCATGACATGCTTGTGTCTGGGCGTGCGTATGTCTCTGCGGGCGCGACTGTGTGGTTCTCAAATCTCTCTCAATAACAAACTGTAATTTCTTCATATAAAGTCCTACATTAAAGAAGAACACGGAAGCTGCAAGCATTTTTAGAAATACGCACGACTGTTCCGTAGTATTGATTTACATCAAATATCACCAGCTCAGATCTAAATAACTCTAAAACTACGAGACCTGTAGCACATATGAATTCAACATACAAACATTAAAACATATCGAATTTCTAGCGATGAACGCAATCACTTTGAGTCATAGTAATTTGTTTTGAGATCATTTATTTGAATTATTATTCCAAGTATGTGTATGCATTAAAATGTAATCATTCACATTTATCAATTTAAAACAGCAGAAGTATATGTATTTATATATTGAAATGAAATAGCACCTCGGATTACATGTTTAAAACATAAGAACACAGAATTTTAATTTATTTTGCCTTTAAATTCCTTTGCAGACATTCAAAAGCAAAAACTCTAATTAGAGTTTATATTGAACATTATGTTGAAACCAATGCTAATGACCAACAGGTCATTTTATCAAAACAGAAGGCCGTAACCTCTCGCTTGATTGTCATATAAGCCACACAAACACAAAGACAGACAGACACAGACACACACATACACACACACATGCATGCATATATGTACATACACACATTCACATGCATATGAACCAATCTTCGGTAAAATCTGTAATTTAATTTCATTGCAAATTATATTTTCACAGCGAGACTACTTATGCTTAATCAGTATGATTTGCAGATGCACTTTAATACCTTCATACTTATATGTATGTATGTATGTATGTATGTATGTATGTATGTATGTATGTATGTATGTGTGTGTGCGCGTGTGTGTGTGTGCATACGGTGCGTGTACGTGTGCGCGCGTGCGCGTGTATATGTCTCTTTGTATGTATGTATGTGTGCATAATATGTTGGTTGTAGTTCAGTGTAGCATTTCGAAATTTAAAGTTTCATATCCTAAGTTATCCTTTGGGAATCCTTATGGCAATCATCAGACGAAAATTTAGCGTTAGAACTCTGATGGTGCATTTTCAACTAATAACTTCGTTAAGGATTCCCCAAGGAAACTCAAACAAGAAACGTGAGTTCGCAAAATGCTAAGCCGAATGATAAACAGCATATTAGACGTTTACTCAACCCAGGTATTGAGTTCTATTTTTCTTTGTTCGTTGTATAAATTTTTCGACATACTTGCAAACTAATAATCATACGTACGTATATACATACACACACATGCACACATACCTACATACATACATACATACATACATACATACATACATACATACCATATCATACATACATACATACATACATACATACATATATACATACATGCATACATATATGTATGAAGATACATGCATAACACAAAACATACAACTCTGCACATGCACTGACTCCAAATATTGCATATATATATACACATATATGCACAAATACTCCTTTGATCTTCTCGAAATTCCAAAGAAGGTTTCTTGGATCTTGGTTAGAGACCGGCCCTTTCTCTATTGGCAAGAAACCTTAAAATAAAACTGAATAATGACATACATGCAGTTTGGGCCAAACAAGAAATATCATGTACCGTTATAGAGATCAGTTGTCTTGCTGATGTGAATATCTCTGAAAATCAAAGAGAAAGAGGTTAAC
>NC_068982.1:124653483-124655640 GCF_001194135.2 Octopus bimaculoides
TCTGTCTGTCTGTCTGTCTGTCTGTCTGTCTGTCTGTCTGTCTGTCTCTTTCTCTCTCTCTCTCTCTCTCTCTCTCTCTCTCTCTCTCTCTCTCTATATATATATATATATATATATATATATAAGTAACCATGTATTTGTGGGTCTGTGGTATATGTAATTTCCACGGAGAGGACAAGTTCAGATGAACTTTGGCAACTTAGAGCAAGGAACTCAAAGCAAGAAGCCTGAGAGTCAAGATATTTGCTCTATAATCTTGAGATCGGCAAATATATATTTGTGTTTGTATCCGTATGAGTATTTGTATGTGGGTCTGTATGTATGTGCGTGTGTGTAAGATTATCGACTACACCAAGTGACAAACACTTTCACTATATATTTGTTTTACATTGTGCACTTTCTATACTAAAGGGGCTCCATTTACTTTCACCAATAGAAATTCAGCTAGCATACACCCATATGTATGTGTGTGTATGTGTGTTCCACACTAACGGCTATACATAAAACTTATATTGGCACTCATACAATTCACTTCGTTCTAAGTGGCCTGACCAGAATGGCTGGCGATGGGTCTGTCAGTAGTGTCAAATGATACAGTAGGAATGAGACGACTCGTTGCAGGCTTCGAGTTGCACTTCTTCATTATTACTGTTTGTAAATTTGTCTCGATATAGCAATGTATTTTTGGCTGCGAAGTTGTTGTGAAGATGGAACTTGTTTTCACGACGATACTTTGAATTAGCTCGGTTTTTCTGTTTAGAACGTCCGTTGTTTAAGTTAATATTTAAAATGTTTCTTCGCTCTCTGGTTACATGAATATTTTACTATTGATGTATAAGTGGGTGTGTACTAAATTAGCTCATAACATTCATATATAAGTACTATTCACTCTGGTAGAGTGTGATCTATAAATATATCCCCGACACACACACACACACACACACACACACACACACACACACACACACACACACACACACACACACACACACACACACACACACACACACATGTCCACATGAGTGTATAATTTCTTTCTCTTTTTCATATAAATCAGGACAAATAAGGGACACCAATGACCATTACAAGGATTTCGATATTGACGAGAGGGGAGGAAAAGTTAACCTTAGGACAATGTTCTGGCTGGAATTCTTGCAACAGAATGTACTCCACAAGAGAAGCACTACAGAACCTATAGTTGAAGGTCGTAACTAGGTGACGGATTATAGTACACAACGCTGTCAACCCATGCAAGGAAGTAGGAAACGAATCATTAAAAATGGTAATGAATCATAGTAACAAATCATATTCCATCTCATGCATACTAATTCTTTTGTAAACATCTCTCGTATATGATCTGTCACAGTTATATCTGCATACACACACACGCACATGCACACATGCACACACAAACACACTCACACAAAAACACATAAACACAGAAACGCACACACACACACACTTGCATACACAAACACTCACACACACAAACGCACACACACACAAAGACAAACACACACAAGGAGGCACACACACACACACACACACACACACACACACACACACTCACACCCATGCATACCAAAGTTGCTGTCGCATTGGTTACTAAAATTGTGTGTTATGCCGTCATCCACCTCCAGGAATACACACACACACGCACACACGCACACATACACGCACACACACACGTACACATGCACACACACATACACAAGCACTCACACACACGCACACACACACGTACACACACACGCACACGTACACACGCGTGCACACACACAAGTACACACATACACATACACATACACGTATAAATATGCGACGCCCCCCCATCCAAGATTGAAAACTTAATACTTTATAACATAGATCATTAATTTTTTCTATTCCTAAATTGCTTCTACACTTGTCACATTCCAGTAAAATTAATTTTATAAGTATCGGAAACTATCGTTTGGTTTTGTATAAGCATATATAAAGGAAATGCTTATACTGTATATACACGCCCAGACACGCACACACATACTTGTATATACTGGCACAAACACGTGAATATATGTGTGTGTATGTGCGCGTGTCAGAGTGTGTGTATGTGTTTATATATATATAAGTGAAAGTGAAAACAGAGAAAGAGGGAGAGAGAGAGAGAGAGAGAGAGAG